>NC_074716.1:16844364-17144364 GCF_947242115.1 Biomphalaria glabrata
TATTAAAGAAACAAAAATACAGTCAATAAATTAACTTTTTTACAACTAATTTTCATTATTATTTTGCTAGCTGTAAATTAATTAACACCGGGCCGTGTGGTAGGCTTATGCGCTTCGTACTGGTTACATACTTGGCCAGGGTTCGATCCTTGCCGTTGGCCAGGAGACTTGAGTTATGACGTAAGAATCTACATTTCTGATGTATGTCAGAGAGTGAGAAGTCAGTAGAAACATTCTTTTATAGTTTTTTTTTTAAAACAGTTCCTCTTAGCAGCTTGCAAATTCTTTATCGGTTATTGGTTGAGACGGATCTCGGAAACGGCTCTAATAATGTTTCTAGAAATTTGATAGTCTAAAGATATCTTTGGGGAAAATAGTACTAGCTAATTGGCCACAAAAAGAAAACTCTTGTCTGATTTTTATAATTTTTGAGCTCTAATAATCTACAAATTAAATTTGGTCATGAGGTCTAGACAACTTATATCTTGAACTCACATACGTCAGCGGGTATTACCATATGAATTTATTAAAGAGTTCAATAAATGAATAGACGATTAAGAACATTTTTTGCATCTTCTTCTGTTGAATGTATAGGTCTATCACCAAACTAGAATCTTCTATACCATAGATCTAGATCCAGTCTTTTAGTATGGACTGTCGTGCGCGCGTGAAGTTTTCTTTCAATTTAATATTGGTTTTTTAGCGTATAGGAAGTAGTTTCTTGTAAGTGCGTTTTGTTGCCTAGAATATTGTGTGTGTGTGTGTTTACGTCATCCTTAGTTCCCGCAAGAAAGAGAGAGCTTCTTTTGTGAGCTAGGTAGCTGGTTGTTTGTTTCCCCCTTGTAAGGGTACGTAAGTACATAGTTTTATTAAGTAGGCTGATCTTTCGGTACAGGTGTCGCTATTGAAAAGTTGTTTCTTGTAGCGGCATCGCTAGATCTAGGTTTTCTTGTCGTTTCAGTGTGTTAGGCTTTGGGCTATGGGAAAGTGTGTCGCCTTTCCGCCCTTGGAGTTTTGCAGTAACTCTTGTTGTTGAGGTGTAGGGAGTTGAGGTTACGTTGGGCGCCAAGATGGAGTGTGAAGGTGTGTTATGGAAACTTATTGGCGTGATATTAGACTAATTATTAATTCAATGATGACTTCAATGATAGTGATGTATATGTAAATATGTTGATAACTTATAATTAATTATTATTAAATATTGTTCATATTGATAACTGTTGTTATTCACTAACTGTTCAGTTGAATAACTGTTATTCGATGTTCGTATTTTACATGCCATTACCTTTAGGTTCTTGTGTTACTCTGTTCAGGCTGGGGATACGGGACCATCATATCATACCCTACTTAAGCGACTAAACCCACCTGACATGGACTACTGTCTTTTACATTTCCATAGTGTGAGCTAAGTAATCACTCTTACAACAATTCATCATCTTCGTTAAGGAGTAATGATATTTAAAAGAAAAAAACATATTGTTATACTGTTACTTTTTTAACCCTTAAAACGCGTGTCGTAGTTGAGAATAGTAATTCCATTTTGATTGCACTCATTGTTCAACAGCTCAGCACCTTAAGGGTTAACATCATTTTTTCGGGGGTGGGGGGGGGGGGTGGGGGATTCCCCCCGATCTCAGCGCTCCCCCTGCGCGGGGCGAAGCCCCGCCGCCGAGCACTATTTCTGGTATTGAAAGCCAACATAATGCATATTCTGAGGTATCTACAGTGCATTATCTTGCTATTAAAAAGTTTTATTTCAAAAACATAATGTGGTATTCTTACTGACTTAGACCCTCTCGCGCCGTTCTGCGCATTTTCCAGCAAGCTGTTTCCGCAACTCTTATTTTGCGTAATTCATTTTTGTGTGAGAACATGTCCCGCAAAACCTCATGCGACGCTCTGCCTCAACCTTACTACTAAAATCTGTCATAGCCATCTTTGTTGAGCCACATTTAATTAGTGTTTTTCAATTTCGGCAGAATACTATTCACACTTTATTAATGGAGCCCAAGCCATTGGTAGGAATTTGTAACCTTTCTTGACTACGCTCTTGGAATTACATGCCTTTATTACGCTTTAGATTTTATATCGAAAAGGATCGTTTTTTCGTCAAATCATCTGTTGAGGGGTTTTAAACTAAAAATCTCTGGAGTTTTGTTTTTTTTAACTCAAAACCCCATTTAGCTACGATCATAGAATTTGGTGACTGTAGTTTGCTTTAAAACAATATTGAAGAGAGAGATTTTCAACTCTAAACGCTCTGTAGGGGAATTTTAAACTCAAAACCATCTGGAGGGGTTTTTAACTTTAAAGAAAAAGCCATTTGGAGGAGGGGATTTAAACTCAAAACCCCTTTGACTACGCTCATAGATTTTATAGTGTGTAATTGGTTTTTTTTTTTATATTGAAGAGATAATTTTTAGCTTCAAACCCCAACTGGAGGGGGGGGGGCTTAAACTCAAAACCCCTTTGGCTACGCTCATAAAATTTTGAATGAGTAATTTGCTTTTTTTATATTGAAGAGGGGTTTTATCGTAGATTTTGGAGGGGATTTTAAAATCAAAATCTTTCTTAACTGTGCTGTTGGAAATTGGTGATTGTTGTTTGCATTTTGTTTTGTTTTGTTTTATAGAAGAGGGGGATTTAACTGCAAAAACCTCTGGTAGGGGGTTTAAAACTCAAAAACCCCCTGTAGGGGGTTTTAAACTCAAAGCCCCTGGTAGGGGGTTTTAAACTCAAAACCCCCTGGTAGAGGGATTTGTATCTCAAAACCCCCTGATAGGGTTTTTTTAAATCTCAAAACCCCCTGGTACAGGGTTTTAAACTCAAAACCCCCTCGGCTGTGCTGTTGTAAGTGATGATTTAGTATTAAAATCTCACCTAAAAAAAACAAAATGAAAGCAAAAATCAGTCACTTAATTCTGTTTCATTTGGGGGGGGGGGGTTGAACCCCAAGAACCCCCCCCCCCTGGCTACGCCCATGGTTAACATACTTGTACTAAACTGTTTAGCAAAAACAACTTCACTTCACGACTACGTAGATCTATAGCTCATCAATTGCAAAGTTAGATATAAACATTCACCTGCTTATCAAATGCTTCCAATGGCATGCGTTTCAAATAGCCTCTGGCAACCAGTCCAACTCCTGGTCTCCACGTGTAGCTCAGATACTGGGTCCGGCAAAGGTGAGTAATTGGCGCCTAAACCAATAAGCTTCGGGCAGGGGTGCTAGTTTGCCTTGATGGCTGCCCACCTAGTTGGAGAAAAACCCTGAATTTAAACCACCGCTGTCTTGCTGCTATTCTGAAACATTGCAAAGACATTGGGAGTTAACCCTAGGAAAAAAAAGGGAGCCGGTGACCCTTAGCCATTTTGCAGTATACAGCGCTACACCCTGGAAGAACCTGTGAAGCCGCGACTCAAAAGCTGTATCGGCACCTGCTGTTCCTTTGGACACATCATCTGCATGGAGAGGGGAGAACTGCTACCTGGGCGACATCGTTCCGATCATACCCAGATATGCTAATAATAACATAATAATAATCTTTTTTAGCCGTCTGGAAATTTGTTCTTTAATTCGGCATTACAAATAACAATACATTATTAAATCCAACAATTTATAAGCTAACACAAAACAATATAAGTTCATACCCCAGTTTCTTTTAAACATTACATGTGGAATTTGTTTGGGATGATCAATAGTCTCTTCGCGACTGAAAGAAGCCATTTAAAGAAGCTTCTCCGACATTTTGTTTTTTTTCTTTTAAAAAAAAAGATAAATCAAAATTGCTATTAAAACTAAAATATATTCATCAGACAGTTCATCTACCTAGAAAAGTTGATTTATACTCTCTTATGTTAAATATTATTCTTTAGACACAATAGGCCTTTATATATACAATACAGATTGAAATGTAACCTTAGTTTTACCGTAGACACAATATTTAGATTTAGACTAAATCTACAAGTACTTCAATAGCAGAAACATGACTCTCGTCTCCACGCTGCTCTTTAGAGTATGCTCAAAACAACATATTCTACCAAACAGCTAAAGAACATAGAAGTCCATGGCAGTACCGAACTGACTTAAACATCTAATGAAACAAAAACAATCATCGACTCCAGAGACACGCAGACAGTCCAACTAGAACCATTGATTCGCTTCAGTAAAGCCTCTTTGACTCCCTACATCCCCCCCCCCACTTGTCCAACGGGTTGATCCCCCAAGTAAGTCCAGCAGTTCACAGCCCATTAAACAAACGTTTACATTGCCACTCTGTTCCAGCCTCTCCCCCCTACTCACGTGTAGTCTAGGCGCCCTAATACTTCCCCACAACTTCTTCTAGCAAACTTTTTTTTGTTTTTTCACTTTCTTTCCTGCTCTCCTTAGGGACTAATTACTGCGCAGTAGGGGAAAGAACCCTCCTCTTTAATGGAATAATAGAGTTACTGATAGAGGTTCTTTCCCCTACTTGACATTTTCACATCCACAAACGAATTCCTCCCCCCCCCCCTCCTCCTTGTTTTCAAAACAGCTGATCTAAAACTCAATTATATTTGTTTACAACAATCACCAAAATTATAGTATTTAAAAATACTTTCTTATTCAATGATTACGTATAGACGACTGGTGTAGTAGTATGAAAGTCTATGGTCATGCAAATCTAAATTAGGCCTATAAAAAAAGAAGTTCCCATTCAGACATGCTATTTATAAGACAGATGATAGTGGTCATCTCTTACTGTGGCCTACGATCAATGAGGTTGCCATGTGGCCAGCACAACAACCAACCGCCTTTACTTTTCCTCCAACTAACGTCAGGTACCCATTGGAGCTGGGCGGATTCAGAGGTGCCCATAAAACCAGAAATTAAAAATCCCAGTCCTCACTAGTATTTGAGCACGAGACCTCCCAGTCGGAAAGTCAAGCGCATTACCACTCAACCATATATATATATATATATATATATATATATATATATATATATATATATATATATATATATTCTATACCTGTTTTAGTGCGTTTGAGATATTTGTTTCGACGCCCTTGAAAATAAATAATGGCTACGAACTATGTTAAAATGTTTTTAATGCTGACTGATGTTAGGCTGAACAGAATGGGTGATTCGAAACGCCCGATAACTGGAAGGGGGTGGAGGAGCAGTGTGTATTTGAACATACCATAGACTGCAGTAGAAGAGAAGTGTACTCGTCCAATGAGATTGTTTCATTGTGAGTGCATGCACACAAAGAGACTTATATTGTGTCGATAAAAAGAGACTTGCTAAAAAAGGGAGAGTATTCAAAGAACCTGAGAGTAGCAATACTAACCTCTGTAGGACATCTGCAGTTTGAACGCCTGAATTATAAAATCTTATCTTTGTACAGTGTAAACAGTTAGGGCATTGTTTGTCAGTCATAGTGACATCTGATAGGTCAGTGTAGAAATGAGACATTTAATAGGTCAGTATAGAGCTGAGACATCTGATAGGTCAGTGTAGAAGTGAGACATTTAATAGGTCAGTATAGAGCTGAGACATCTGATAGGTCAGTGTGGAGCTGAGACATCAATAATAAGGTCAGTGTAGACTGAAACATCTGATAGGTCAGTGTGGAGCTGAGACATCAATAATAAGTCAGTGTAGACTGAAACATCTGATAGGTCAGTGGAGAACGGATACATCTGACAGGTCAGTGTAGACTGAAACATCTGATAGGTCAGTGGAGAACGGATACATCTGACAGGTCAGTGTAGACTGAAACATCTGATAGGTGGAGCGTATGTGCGTGTTTCTACTGTAGATTTTCGAAGGTGATTTGATTGTGTAGTCTGAAAAGATTCTGATGAAATCACAAGCTGGTCTGTCGTAGGTCAAGTTATTAAATCCTGGTGTGAACGTTGAGACTAAGCGACAGACGTGAGACATGCGGACGTGTATTTTAAGTCCAAACTTTAAACTTGTGTCCATTCTTTGACTTTGTCCATCCTGGACGATCCTTTCTTCATGCTCCTTCCACTGAATATTATCCTACATCTATATAAGGTTTGAAAGCTGTGTATATTCATAAATAAAAAGTTTTATTCAGTTTTGTTTTAGAAGACACATTTTCATGTTTGTATGAAGTTTGACATTAAGATTTTAATCCACATACATCGGTTTATTTTTATTAGATTTTTTTCGGAGCTACAACGACAGAGTATCAACATATATGCTTCACTAAGTTCACTTTATCCTGATTTGTGTACACTGTAAATATTTCATCTCTACTGATTCTCTACTGATTCTCTACTGTCTCTCTACTGATTCTCGACTGTCTCTCTACTGATTCTCGATTGATTCTCTACTGATTCTCTACTGATTCTTAACTGACTCTCGACTGATTCTCTACTGATTCTTAACTGACTCTCGACTGATTCTCTACTGATTCTCTACTGATTCTTAACTGACTCTCGACTGATTCTCTACTGATTCTCGACTGATTCTTAACTGACTCTCGACTGATTCTCTACTGATTCTCTACTGATTCTTAACTGATTCTCTACTGATTCTCGACTGATTCTCTACTGATTCTTAACTGATTCTCTACTGATTCTCGACTGATTCTCTACTGATTCTCTACTGATTCTTAACTGATTCTCTACTGATTCTCTACTGATTCTCGACTGATTCTCTACTGATTCTCTACTGATTCTTAACTGATTCTCTACTGATTCTCTACTGATTCTTAACTGATTCTCTACTGATTCTCGACTGATTCTCTACTGATTCTCGACTGATTCTCTACTGATTCTCTACTGATTCTTAACTGATTCTCTACTGATTCTCTACTGATTCTTAACTGATTCTTAACTGATTCTCTACTGATTCTCTACTGATTCTTAACTGATTCTTAACTGATTCTCTACTGATTCTCTACTGATTCTCGACTGATTCTTAACTGATTCTCTACTGATTCTCTACTGATTCTCGACTGATTCTCGACTGATTCTCTACTGATTCTCTACTGATTCTCTACTGATTCTTAACTGATTCTCTACTGATTCTTAACTGATTCTCTACTGATTCTCGACTGATTCTCTACTGATTCTTAACTGATTCTCTACTGATTCTCGACTGATTCTCTACTGATTCTTAACTGATTCTCTACTGATTCTCGACTGATTCTCTACTGATTCTTAACTGATTCTCGACTGATTCTCTACTGATTCTCTACTGATTCTCGACTGATTCTCTACTGATTCTCTACTGATTCTCTACTGATTCTCGACTGATTCTTAACTGATTCTCTACTGATTCTCTACTGATTCTCTACTGATTCTCTACTGATTCTCGACTGATTCTCTACTGATTCTCTACTGATTCTCTACTGATTCTCGACTGATTCTTAACTGATTCTCTACTGATTCTCGACTGATTCTCTACTGATTCTCTACTGATTCTCTACTGATTCTTAACTGATTCTCTACTGATTCTTAACTGATTCTCTACTGATTCTCGACTGATTCTCTACTGATTCTTAACTGATTCTCTACTGATTCTCGACTGATTCTCTACTGATTCTTAACTGATTCTCTACTGATTCTCGACTGATTCTCTACTGATTCTTAACTGATTCTCGACTGATTCTCTACTGATTCTCTACTGATTCTCGACTGATTCTCTACTGATTCTCTACTGATTCTCTACTGATTCTTGACTGATTCTTAACTGATTCTCGACTGATTCTCTACTGATTCTCTACTGATTCTCGACTGATTCTCTACTGATTCTCTACTGATTCTCTACTGATTCTTAACTGATTCTCTACTGATTCTCGACTGATTCTCTACTGATTCTTAACTGATTCTCGACTGATTCTCTACTGATTCTTAACTGATTCTCGACTGATTCTCTACTGATTCTCGACTGATTCTTAACTGATTCTCTACTGATTCTCGACTGATTCTCTACTGATTCTTAACTGATTCTCTACTGATTCTCGACTGATTCTCTACTGATTCTTAACTGATTCTCGACTGATTCTTAACTGATTCTCTACTGATTCTCTACTGATTCTCGACTGATTCTCGACTGATTCTCGACTGATTCTTAACTGATTCTCTACTGATTCTTAACTGATTCTCTACTGATTCTCGACTGATTCTCGACTGATTCTTAACTGATTCTCTACTGATTCTCTACTGATTCTCTACTGATTCTCGACTGATTCTCGACTGATTCTCTACTGATTCTCGACTAATTCTCGACTGATTCTTAACTGATTCTCTACTGATTCTTAACTGATTCTCGACTGATTCTCTACTGATTCTCGACTGATTCTTAACTGATTCTTAACTGATTCTCTACTGATTCTCTACTGATTCTCGACTGATTCTTAACTGATTCTTAACTGATTCTCTACTGATTCTCTACTGATTCTCGACTGATTCTCGACTGATTCTCTACTGATTCTCTACTGATTCTCGACTGATTCTCCACTGATTCTTAACTGATTCTTTACTGATTCTTAACTGATTCTCGACTGATTCTTAACTGATTCTCTACTGATTCTTAACTGATTCTCTACTGATTCTCTACTGATTCTTAACTGATTCTCTACTGATTCTCGACTGATTCTCTACTGATTCTTAACTGATTCTCTACTGATTCTCGACTGATTCTCTACTGTCTCTCTACTGATTCTCTACTGATTCTCGACTGATTCTCTACTGATTCTTAATTGATTCTCTACTGATTCTTAACTGATTCTCTACTGATTCTTAACTGATTCTCGACTGATTCTTAACTGATTCTCTACTGATTCTTAACTGATTCTCGACTGATTCTCTACTGATTCTCTACTGATTCTCGACTGATTCTCTACTGATTCTCTACTAATTCTTAACTGATTCTCTACTGATTCTTAACTGATTCTCTACTGATTCTTAACTGATTCTCTACTGATTCTTAACTGATTCTCGACTGATTCTCTACTGATTCTCTACTGATTCTTAACTGATTCTTAACTGATTCTCGACTGATTCTCTACTGATTCTCTACTGATTCTCTACTGATTCTCGACTGATTCTTAACTGATTCTCGACTGATTCTCTACTGATTCTCTACTGATTCTTAACTGATTCTCTACTGTCTCTCTACTGATTCTCGACTGATTCTTAACTGATTCTCGACTGTCTCTCTACTGATTCTCTACTGATTCGTAACTGATTCTTAACTGATTCTTAACTGATTCTCTACTGATTCTTAACTGATTCTCGACTGATTCTCTACTGATTCTCAACTAATTCTTAACTGATTCTCTACTGATTCTCTACTGATTCTCTACTGATTCTTAACTGATTCTTAACTGATTCTCGACTGATTCTCTACTGATTCTCTACTGATTCTCTACTGATTCTCGACTGATTCTTAACTGATTCTCGACTGATTCTCTACTGATTCTCTACTGATTCTTAACTGATTCTCTACTGTCTCTCTACTGATTCTCGACTGATTCTTAACTGATTCTCGACTGTCTCTCTACTGATTCTCTACTGATTCTTAACTGATTCTCGACTGATTCTCTACTGATTCTTAACTGATTCTCTACTGATTCTTAACTGATTCTCTACTGATTCTTAACTGATTCTCTACTGATTCTCTACTGATTCTTAACTGATTCTCTACTGATTCTTAACTAATTCTCGACTGATTCTTAACTGATTCTCGACTGATTCTTAACTGATTCTCTACTGATTCTTAACTGATTCTCTACTGATTCTCTACTGATTCTTAACTGATTCTCTACTGATTCTTAACTGATTCTCTACTGATTCTTAACTGATTCTCGACTGATTCTTAACTGATTCTCTACTGTCTCTCTACTGATTCTCTACTGATTCTTAACTGATTCTCTACTGTCTCTCTACTGATTCTCTACTGATTCTTAACTGATTCTCGACTGATTTTCGACTGATTCTTAACTGATTCTCTACTGATTCTTAACTGATTCTCTACTGATTCTTAACTGATTCTCTACTGATTCTTAACTGATTCTCGACTGATTCTTAACTGATTCTCTACTGATTCTCTACTGATTCTCGACTGATTCTTAACTGACTCTCGACTGATTCTTAACTGATTCTCTACTGATTCTCAACTGTCTCTCTACTGATTCTCGACTGATTCTCTACTGATTCTCGACTGTCTCTCTACTGATTCTCTACTGATTCTTAACTGATTCTCGACTGATTCTCTACTGATTCTCTACTGATTCTTAACTGATTCTCTACTGATTCTTAACTGATTCTCTACTGATTCTTAACTGATTCTCTACTGATTCTCTACTGATTCTTAACTGATTCTCTACTGATTCTTAACTGATTCTCGACTGATTCTTAACTGATTCTCGACTGATTCTTAACTGATTCTCTACTGATTCTTAACTGATTCTCTACTGATTCTCTACTGATTCTTAACTGATTCTCTACTGATTCTTAACTGATTCTCTACTAATTCTTAACTGATTATCGACTGATTCTTAACTGATTCTCTACTGTGTCTCTACTGATTCTCTACTGATTCTTAACTGATTCTCTACTGTCTCTCTACTGATTCTCTACTGATTCTTAACTGATTCTCGACTGATTCTCGACTAATTCTTAACTGATTCTCTACTGATTCTTAACTGATTCTCTACTGATTCTTAACTGATTCTCTACTGATTCTTACCTATTTCGCGACTGATTCTTAACTGATTCTCTACTGATTCTCTACTGATTCTCGACTGATTCTTAACTGACTCTCGACTGATTCTTAACTGATTCTCTACTGATTCTCGACTGATTCTCGACTGATTCTCTACTGATTCTTAACTGATTCTTAACTGATTCTCTACTAATTCTCGATTGTCTCTCTACTGATTCTCGACTGATTCTCTACTGATTCTTAACTGATTCTCTACTGATTCTCTACTGATTCTCGACTAATTCTCTACTTATTCTTAACTGATTCTTAACTGATTCTCGACTGATTCTCGACTGTCTCTCTACTGATTCTCGATTGTCTCTCTACTGATTCTCTACTGATTCTCGATTGTCTCTCTACTGATTCTCGACTTATTCTCTACTGATTCTCGACTGATTCTCGATTGTCTCTCTACTGATTCTCTACTGATTCTCGATTGTCTCTCTACTGATTCTCTACTGATTCTCGATTGTCTCTCTACTGATTCTCTACTGATTCTTAACTGAGTCTCGACTGATTCTCTACTGATTCTTAACTGATTCTCGACTGATTCTCGATTGATTCTTAACTGATTCTCTACTGATTCTCTACTGATTCTCGACTGATTCTTAACTGACTCTCGACTGATTCTTAACTGATTCTCTACTGATTCTTAACTGATTCTCGACTGATTCTTAACTGATTCTCTACTGATTCTTAACTGATTCTCTACTGATTCTTTACTGATTCTCTACTGATTCTCTACTGATTCTTAACTGATTCTCTACTGTCTCTCTACTGATTCTTAACTGATTCTCTACTGTCTCTCTACTGATTCTCTACTGATTCTTAACTGATTCTCGACTGATTCTTAACTGATTCTCTACTGATTCTTAACTGATTCTCTACTGATTCTTAACTGATTCTCTACTGATTCTTAACTGATTCTCTACTGATTCTTAACTGATTCTCTACTGATTTTCTACTGATTCTCAACTGATTCTTAACTGACTCTCGACTGATTCTTAACTGATTCTCTACTGATTTTCTACTGATTCTCGACTGATTCTCTACTGATTCTTAACTGATTCTTAACTGATTCTCTACTGATTCTCGATTGTCTTTCTACTGATTCTCGACTGATTCTCTACTGATTCTTAACTGATTCTCTACTGATTCTCTACTGATTCTCGACTGATTCTCTACTGATTCTTAACTGATTCTTAACTGATTCTCGACTGATTCTCGACTGTCTCTCTACTGATTCTCGATTGTCTCTCTACTGATTCTCTACTGATTCTCGATTGTCTCTCTACTGATTCTCGACTGATTCTCTACTGATTCTCGACTGATTCTCGATTGATTCTCGATTGATTCTCTACTGATTCTTAACTGATTCTCGACTGATTCTCTACTGATTCTCGATTGTCTCTCTACTGATTCTCTACTGATTCTCGACTGTCTCTCTACTGATTCTCTACTGATTCTCGATTGTCTCTCTACTGATTCTCGACTGATTCTCTACTGATTCTCGACTGATTCTCGACTGATTCTTAACTGATTCTCTACTGATTCTTGATTGTCTCTCTACTGATTCTCGATTGATTCTCGATTGATTCTCTACTGATTCTTAACTGATTCTTTACTGATTCTCGACTGTCTCTCTACTGATTCTCGACTGATTCTCTACTGATTCTCGACTGATTCTCGACTGATTCTTAACTGATTCTTAACTGATTCTCTACTGATTCTCGATTGTCTCTCTACTGATTCTCGATTGATTCTCGATTGATTCTCTACTGATTCTTAACTGATTCTTTACTGATTCTCGACTGTCTCTCTACTGATTCTCGACTGATTCTCTACTGATTCTTAACTGATTCTTTACTGATTCTCGACTGTCTCTCTACTGATTCTCTACTGATTCTCTACTGATTCTCGACTGATTCTCGACTGATTCTTAACTGATTCTCTACTGATTCTCGATTGTCTCTCTACTGATTCTCGATTGATTCTCGATTGATTCTCTACTGATTCTTAACTGATTCTCAACTGATTCTCGACTGATTCTTAACTGATTCTTAACTGATTCTTAACTGATTCTCTACTGATTCTCTACTGATTCTCGATTGATTCTCTACTGATTCTCGACTGATTCTCGACTGATTCTCTACTGATTCTCGACTGATTCTCTACTGATTCTCGACTGTCTCTCTACTGATTCTCGACTGATTCTCGATTGATTCTCGATTGATTCTCTACTGATTCTTAACTGATTCTTAACTGATTCTCGACTGATTCTTAACTGATTCTTAACTGATTCTTAACTGATTCTCTACTGATTCTCTACTGATTCTCGATTGATTCTCTACTGATTCTCTACTGATTCTCGATTGATTCTCTACTGATTCTCTACTGATTCTCTACTGATTCTCGACTGATTCTCTACTGATTCTCTACTGATTCTCGACTGATTCTCTACTGATTCTCTACTGATTCTCTACTGATTCTCTACTGATTCTCGATTGATTCTCTACTGATTCTCTACTGATTCTCTACTGATTCTCTACTGATTCTCTACTGATTCTCGACTGATTCTCTACTGATTCTCGATTGATTCTCTACTGATTCTCTACTGATTCTCTACTGATTCTCTACTGATTCTCTACTGATTCTCGACTGATTCTCTACTGATTCTCGACTGATTCTCTACTGATTCTCGACTGATTCTCGACTGATTCTTAACTGATTCTTAACTGATTCTCTACTGATTCTCGATTGTCTCTCTACTGATTCTCGATTGATTCTCGATTGATTCTCTACTGATTCTTAACTGATTCTTTACTGATTCTCGACTGTCTCTCTACTGATTCTCGACTGATTCTCTACTGATTCTCTACTGATTCTCTACTGATTCTCGACTGATTCTCGACTGATTCTTAACTGATTCTCTACTGATTCTCGATTGTCTCTCTACTGATTCTCGATTGATTCTCGATTGATTCTCTACTGATTCTTAACTGATTCTCAACTGATTCTCGACTGATTCTTAACTGATTCTTAACTGATTCTTAACTGATTCTCTACTGATTCTCTACTGATTCTCGATTGATTCTCTACTGATTCTCGACTGATTCTCGATTGATTCTCTACTGATTCTCTACTGATTCTCGACTGATTCTCGACTGATTCTCTACTGATTCTCGACTGTCTCTCTACTGATTCTCGACTGATTCTCGATTGATTCTCGATTGATTCTCTACTGATTCTTAACTGATTCTTAACTGATTCTCGACTGATTCTTAACTGATTCTTAACTGATTCTTAACTTATTCTCTACTGATTCTCTACTGATTCTCGATTGATTCTCTACTGATTCTCTACTGATTCTCGATTGATTCTCTACTGATTCTCTACTGATTCTCGATTGATTCTCTACTGATTCTCGATTGATTCTCTACTGATTCTCGATTGATTCTCGACTGATTCTCTACTGATTCTCGATTGATTCTCTACTGATTCTCGATTGATTCTCTACTGATTCTCTACTGATTCTCGACTGATTCTCGACTGATTCTCTACTGATTCTCGATTGATTCTCTACTGATTCTTAACTGATTCTCTACTGATTCTCTACTGATTC
Source organism: Biomphalaria glabrata (assembly GCF_947242115.1). Lineage (NCBI taxonomy): Eukaryota > Metazoa > Mollusca > Gastropoda > Planorbidae > Biomphalaria > Biomphalaria glabrata. The sequence continues at coordinate 16,858,716 of NC_074716.1, forward strand.
TCTACTGATTCTCTACTGATTCTCTACTGATTCTCGATTGATTCTCTACTGATTCTTAACTGATTCTCTACTGATTCTCTACTGATTCTCTACTGATTCTTAACTGATTCTCTACTGATTCTCTACTGATTCTCTACTGATTCTCTACTGATTCTCTACTGATTCTCTACTGATTCTCGATTGATTCTCTACTGATTCTTAACTGATTCTCTACTGATTCTCTACTGATTCTCTACTGATTCTCTACTGATTCTGGTCTTTTCAAAGTACTTTCGTTAATATCGCCATCCTCTTTTTTTTGGCATTCTTGCATCTCTTGTAGCCATTTGTTTTTGACGGTCATTGACTTATAGCATCAAACTTCTGGTAGACAACTAAACCGTTGTAGGCATTATATATTTTAACTTCTAAAGCTTAAATAACTTGAAGAAAATTCTTTTTTTAATAAATCTAAGTAGAACTTGTATTAGAATATAAACAAATTCAACTTGAGATAAAATAAAATACATGTAGTAGACTTGAGTCATAATATAATAATATAAAATGGTATTTTGAGCAGATTCTAACTCACAATAAGAACACAACTTTACACTCTGGCATCCTGGAGACGTCTGGCGTACTCAACACACATTACGACAGTGCAGCTTATCTTGCATCATTCTGCAAGACTAACATCAAATTGATGCTCTCTCTACAGCTAACAATAAATACTCCATTTCCATATAACCTAGAATACATACACATTCCATAACACCCCTATACCACTTACAGGTAACTAATTAGATCAGTCTATGGCTGTTCTCGTATCAACTAAGATCGACCACATTATTTTAGTGCCATGAAATCACTTTTTGGATGGGGGGAGCGGGGGTAGGGGCTACATCCTTGTTCTGGTCATGGTACATCATAATACTTTTAGTCCACGTCAAGACTCTACGAAATGTTATTCAACAAGACCTCCCTACTCCCTCTCCTCTCTGTCTGTCTCTCTCTCTCTGTTAGTCTCTCTCTCTGTTAGTCTCTCATTCTGTGTATCATTCTCTCCCTGTCTCTCTCTTTCTCTGTATCCTTCTCTCTCTTTTTCTGTCTCTCTATCTCTCTCTTAACTTTGTCTCTCTACGTGTAATACAGATATTGTTTGTAGGATCCCACAGACTCAGAATTCAAATCTCCCGCCGTGGTTTGGGGTTAAAAAGTAATAAACGCCCACATTATTTCGCTTCAATAAATTAAAAATATAAATTTTGTTCTCTGTTGTCAGTGACTGTTTAAAAAAAAAGGAGAAATGGCTTAATGATAACGGTAAAGTGACCTTACAGAAATATCTTCCCAAACATTAGTATGTGTAAGGATTTTTTTTTCTATTATTTATTCTCTTTGTCAGGTCAATATTCTCTAAAAGTTAGGTCAGATGACTGCTGTCAGTCAGGTCAATGGTCTCTAAATAGTAGGTCAGATGACTGGTGTCAGTCAGGTCAATGGCCTCTTAATGTTAGGTCAGATGACTTCTGTCAGTCAGGCCAATGGCCTCTAACAGTAGGTCAGATGACTGCAATCAGGTTGGTTGAGTGATAACTACATGATGTCATGCCAGTTGACTTGATGTTTTAAAAAATTATAGTTTTTGCTTACTAACGTAGTCGAGAGGCTAAGTACGCTTGGTTTGGCTACCTATGAAGGGGGCTCGAGGTTCGACAGAGTTGTGTTAACTGAGCGACTAAAAGCAGCACGGAAAACCTCCTCCCAGATACCCCCTCCCCCCACTGGTCCACAAATGAGATTCGACCACAGCGCTCTGAGCATGCTATAAGCAAGAAAGTAGCGCAATAAAAGCTATAATTTTTTTTTATTTTAATTATTTATTATTTAAAAAACGTGTTTACTTTGTTCGTATCCGTCAAGAGATATTTGTGTTTAACCCTATCCACCTCATTCCAGTCAAAAATAAAAAATAAAAAAAAAAAAATAAATAAAAGTTGGCAAGTTCTATATAATGTTGATGCATAAGAAAAAAATATATAATTATATACGTTAAAACAATATTAAATTAAAGAAAAAGAAATTTAAAAAATTATTAATTAGAATAAAAAAAAAATAAGTGGCATATTTTTTTTTAAATTTTGCCATTTAAATAAGAATTATTAAATTAAAATGGAAATATAAATTCAATTAAATAAAGACCCAGACGTCTAATCAGAAGTGGACTCAACTTTGAGTTTCCAGCTAATCAATGAGTGCACCGTTGATTACTAATTATTAATCTGCAAAAAAAAACGTAATCTAGCTCTCGGGTCTGTTACTCAAATAAAAAAATGTGTTTCATTTGTACGTGTAAAAAACAACAACAACAGAATATCTGTTTCTTCAGTCTGCCGATTTTTATCTAGATTGGGTTTGTAAAAAAGCTTAATTGTTGGTAAAGATTATCAAGGACATTTTGATAACATTCGTTGTTCATTGCTTGTGCATGTACTTTGGTATGAGAGTCAAATTAGTTGTGCAAAGGACTCCAGAGTATGTCTTCCTCAGCATCAACGTAGCTCCAGCGTGGAGGTGGTCGATACAGGAGACGATTAAGCCTATATGAAGGCCAAACAGAACCCCATTTGCACTTGTGGATCTGGAGGAGTCTCCCTACAATTAAACTACTACCCAGTGGCATAGCAAGGTACCCGTGGGCCCGGGTTCAATAATATGTTGATGGCCCCCCTCCCCCAATTGACAAATATTTTGTGTGACAAAGAAATCCAGTAGTTTGTATGTATCGGTACATTTACTAAAAGACATTCCAATGCAAGTTCATGATCACAGCTGACAGAATCACTTCAGACCAGGTTGAAGTACAGTTTAGCACAGTGAACAGAATGCACAAGTGGCTGCTTTTTGTTGAAACAATACCTGAATTCTATTGTACTGTCCGCTCAAATTGAAAAAAACACCATTGCCTTGACATTGTAAGTAATTTAAAAAAGATGGTGATATTTTATTACTTAGAGCATTTGTTTAGTCCTGCAGATTTGTGGTTCTCACAAATATGAAAACCTATCTGATTGCGATTTTTTATTTTGGGGTAGTTTTTTATCGGAGTTCACATAACAATTCAGAAAATAATGCAAATTTAATACATTTGTAATTCTCTTTGTGTGCTGTCAACCATGATAGAGAAAAATGGCACAGATTGGATCTCCTTTAGTATTTTTGCTAAAATAGCACCGTCCAACATGTCCATTATCTCGTTTTGAATCTGTAGGTCGAAGAAAAGGCTTATGCTTTTGTTTTGTTAAGAATTTATGTACTGCTAAGAAATTTTAATTGTTACTTGTGTCACATAAACGCTAACCTCGCCATGACCACTAAATGAAAGGTTGTTGCATGCTAAAGTTAAAACTAACATTCACTAGTCGATAAGTTACTTTCAATTTCTTCAATATGCCCCTGTTGACACCACCTTCCACCGTTCTCAGTCGTTCATGTTGTCTGTCGGGCAAGTTCAATGGTGAAGTGAAGTCATTCTATCAGTTGGAAAACAAACAACATTGAGATGCTGTCTCAGGGTACAAACCCGAGACCATTGAAGTGAATATACAATTTGAGATGCTGTCTCAGGGTACAAACCCGAGACCATTGAAGTGAATATACAATTTGAGATGCTGTCTCAAGGTACAAACCCGAGACCATTGAAGTGAATACAATTTGAGATGCTGTCTCAGGGTACAAACCCGAGACCATTGAAGTGAATATACAATTTGAGATGCTGTCTCAGGGTACAAACCCGAGACCATTGAAGTGAATATACAATTTGAGATGCTGTCTCAGGGTACAAACCCGAGACCATTGAAGTGAATATACAATTTGAGATGCTGTCTCAGGGTACAAACCCGAGACCATTGAAGTGAATATACAATTTGAGATGCTGTCTCAGGGTACAAACCCGAGACCATTGAAGTGAATACAATTTGAGATGCTGTCTCAGGGTACAAACCCGAGACCATTGAAGTGAATACAATTTGAGATGCTGTATCAGGGTACAAACCCGAGACCATTGAAGTGAATATACAATTTGAGATGCTGTCTCAGGGTACAAACCCGAGACCATTGAAGTGAATACAATTTGAGATGCTGTCTCAGGGTACAAACCCGAGACCATTGAAGTGAATACAATTTGAGATGCTGTCTCAGGGTACAAACCCGAGACCATTGAAGTGAATATACAATTTGAGATGCTGTCTCAGGGTACAAACCCGAGACCATTGAAGTGAATACAATTTGAGATGCTGTCTCAGGGTACAAACCCGAGACCATTGAAGTGAATACAATTTGAGATGCTGTATCAGGGTACAAACCCGAGACCATTGAAGTGAATACAATTTGAGATGCTGTATCAGGGTACAAACCCGAGACCATTGAAGTGAATACAATTTGAGATGCTGTATCAGGGTACAAACCCGAGACCATTGAAGTGAATATACAATTTGAGATGCTGTCTCAGGGTACAAACCCGAGACCATTGAAGTGAATACAATTTGAGATGCTGTCTCAGGGTACAAACCCGAGACCATTGAAGTGAATACAATTTGAGATGCTGTATCAGGGTACAAACCCGAGACCATTGAAGTGAATATACAATTTGAGATGCTGTCTCAGGGTACAAACCCGAGACCATTGAAGTGAATACAATTTGAGATGCTGTATCAGGGTACAAACCCGAGACCATTGAAGTGAATATACAATTTGAGATGCTGTATCAGGGTACAAACCCGAGACCATTGAAGTGAATACAATTTGAGATGCTGTCTCAGGGTACAAACCCGAGACCATTGAAGTGAATACAATTTGAGATGCTGTCTCAGGGTACAAACCCGAGACCATTGAATACAATTTGAGATGCTGTCTCAGGGTACAAACCCGAGACCATTGAATACAATTTGAGATGCTGTCTCAGGGTACAAACCCGAGACCATTGAAGTGAATACAATTTGAGATGCTGTCTTAGGGTACAAACCCGAGACTATTAAATACAATTTGAGATGCTGTCTCAGGGTACAAACCCGAGACCATTGAATACAATTTGAGATTACGTTCAGGTGATTTCAAGGAAACGTTTTCATTTTGAACCATTTGTTACAAACTTGCAGTGTAGGAAAGGCCACTATTGGTTAGTAGTCATGGGACCAGGCGATATGAAACCCTTACGCGCCATGCAGTGCTGTATTTAGTGTTGAAAAGGCCTTGAGATATGGGGCCCCATATAAGTCTAGATATTGTAAAAATTCAGCCATGGCCCCATGGTTGTTACACTATCGGGTGTGGGCCCCTAAATGGTAGTGGGCTCGGGTTTATTGAACCCCTTCGCGCCATGGACGCTGCGCCACTGCTACCACATACAGACCATTCCTGAAGATGGGATTTTACGGCGGACAGCAGCTCGGCCAAAGTGATAAAGAAAAGAAATGCTGGAAAGTTTCCCGATGTGTTCGGCCTTCGGCCTTGTCTCAAACCCAAGCGTCTTGGAATAGGAGCCATTGGTAATAGGAATGTAACAAATGTAAATGTGCTTTTATATTTCCAAGAGTGTTGACTTTGTAGTTTGCAGAGTAGTTTCAATGGGCCTAGGGTTCCATGATAGTACGACTCAACTCACAAGACAAATACAAAGAAAATGTGCAAAAGTCAAACACCAGTAAAAAAAACAATAGTCAGTGGAAAAAAAAAGAAGAAGAAGAAGTGATGCAAAGAGATGTGAAGAGATGTAAGATGTTGGAGATTTACATGATCAACTAAGTAATGTCAAGGACGCCTAATTAAACTTGACTGTTGCCAACTAGATAAATAGATAACTGACCTCTAAGTTGTACACTATCTCAATACGTAGCAGTTGAGCTTCTTATTCAATCTCATTCAGTACCTCAAGTTTTAGTTGCCCATTTGTTTTTTTTAATAAGTTTGACGTCCCAGGGTGAAGGTCTTTGTGTTAAGTTCAGTATTAAAAACACTTCGTCCAACAAACGGAAGAGGTCTGAACGTGTCTTTCAGCTGTACTAAGAACTGCACAAACTACAGGGCAACACTTCAGGGCAACACTTCAGGGCAACACTTCAGGGCAACACTTTAGAGCAACACTTCAGGGCAACACTTCAGGGCAACACTTCAGGGCAACACTTCAGGGCAACACTTCAGAGCAACACTTCAGGGCAACACTTCAGGGCAACACTTCAGGGCAACACTTCAGGGCAACACTTCAGGGCAACACATCAGGGCAACACTTCAGGGCAACACTTCAGGGCAACACTTCAGGGCAACACTTCAGGGCAACACTTCAGGGCAACACTTCAGGGCAACACTTCATTGCAACACTTCAGAGCAACACTACAGGGCAACACTTCAGAGCAACACTACAGGGCAACACTTCAGGGCAACACTTCAGAGCAAAACTTCAGAGCAACACTTCAGGGCAACACTTCAGGGCAACACTTCAGAGCAACACTTCAGAGCAACACTTCAGGGCAACACTTCAGAGCAACACTACAGAGCAACACTTCAGGGCAACACTTCAGAGCAACACTTCAGAGCAACACTTCAGGGCAACACTTCAGAGCAACACTTCAGGGCAACACTTCAGAGCAACACTTCAGAGCAACACTTCAGGGCAACACTTCAGAGCAACACTTCAGAGCAACACTACAGAGCAACACTTCAGGGCAACACTTCAGAGCAACACTTCAGGGCAACACTTCAGGGCAACACTTCATTGGTTCTGTACACCAGATACACCAAATATAAAAGTTTCTATTTATAGTTTTTCAGCCATATTAAAATCTTCAATAGAAAAATGTCTTGTATTCTTGGAAATCTGAAAAAAAAAAACAACAACAAGAAATATTTTCCTAAAATCAAACTCTGGTATAACAGCGGTGACAATCCGTGACAAATCAGTCTGAGAGAATCTCCATTCTCTGTCAGTTACCTGACCTGTTCCAAATCCCCACCATTAACCTTTCTCTGACCTAATTTGTAACAAAATATGGGGAGACCACTGGAGTTATAAACACAAGCCTTCACGAAAGTAATAACACAAGTTATCTGTTGTCTAAACGATGACTTAAAAGTAAAATGTGGTTCAAGCTTTTTTTAAATATAATAATCTTCCTAATTGCCTCCCCCTTTAGACCGGAAATCTGTGCGTGCTTTGCTGACTATATAATGCCAGCCAGTATCACCCCCTTGCCGATATGCAAATTCGATACCAACGGGGAAAACGTGAAAGTAAAATTATGCTTGGACATGAAACAATGTAATGGACTCGAGTATCAAACCGATAATGGGGGTAATCGAATACACATTTCTATCAATGTCGTCTGATACTTAAAGAGGGCATTTGTTTTTCTTCCTCGGGACAGCATCTGTCTTCTGTCTAGGAAAATGAATAATTAAAAAAAAAAGATGTTTCTAAGCACGTGTGTTTTGACTTGTTTACGATAGTACGTCATCACCCTGTCAACATCATGATGTCTCAGTAAATAACCATAGTCGATGTATCATTCTATAAACATCAGTCTTTGTGACTGCATTCGTGAAGATTTATTCGTAGGACAGGATGTTGTTTAATTTCTCATTTTGGCACTTATATCTCAAACGTCCATTTATGCAGACAACCACCCTGTCTGACAGTGTCACATACAATCATCTTGTCTGACAGTGTCACATACATTCAGTTTGTCTTGTTTGAGAATGTCACATGATATTCGTTGTCTGACAGTGTCACATACATTCAGTTTGTCTTGTCTGACAGTGTCACATACATTCAGTTTGTCTTGTCTGACAGTGTCACATACATTCAGTTTGTCTTGTCTGACAGTGTCACATACATTCAGTTTGTCTTGTCTGACAGTGTCACATACATTTAGTTTGTCTTGTCTGACAGTGTCACATACATTCAGTTTGTCTTGTTTGAGAATGTCACATGATATTCGTTGTCTGACAGTGTCACATACATTCAGTTTGTCTTGTCTGACAGTGTCACATACATTCAGTTTGTCTTGTCTGACAGTGTCACATACATTCAGTTTGTCTTGTCTGACAGTGTCACATACATTCAGTTTGTCTTGTTTGACAGTGTCACATACATTCAGTTTGTCTTGTCTGACAGTGTCACATACATTCAGTTTGTCTTGTCTGACAGTGTCACATACATTCAGTTTGTCTTGTCTGACAGTGTCACATACATTCAGTTTGTCTTGTTTGACAGTGTCACATACATTCAGTTTGTCTTGTCTGACAGTGTCACATACATTCAGTTTGTCTTGTCTGATAGTGTCACATACAATCATCTTGTCTGACAGTGTCATATACATTCAGTTTGTCTTGTTTGACAGTGTCACATGATATTCGTTGTCTGACAGTGTCACATACATTCAGTTTGTCTTGTCTGACAGTGTCACATACAATCATCTTGTCTGACAGTGTCACACACAACCATCTTTCTGACTGTGTCACAAGCAACCATCTTGTCTGACAGTGTCCCACACATCTATCTTAACTGACAGATGGACACACTCTAATTAGTTCTCTCGGACATGACATTTGAATCTTAAGCTGAGAAAAAAAAGAAAATAATAGATGTTTTTTGTGTCTAGTTCTTGTCAAAGGTCAAGTTTCAGCCCTGAAATCCAGAGTTAAACTTTGGACTGCATGAAAAAGTTGTCATGCCACTAAAAGCAGAGCCCAGAGCTTGACTCTAGGTGTTAGAGTATGAACGCTTTCCAAAGTAGCGATCCATTATTTATGTTGTCTAAAAGGTCAAGAGTTGATTACATTACATGATGCCAAGAGGACATCATTGACTCAACACGTCTGCTTGGGTTAGCTCTGACATCTCTAGTTTAACATTCTGTTAACAGGCGACATCAAGAGACAGGAGTTGTTACTCCTGTTTCCTGTTGCTGGCCTCTTCTGCATTGTGTACAATTTTAAATGCTTAGGCCCATTTAGAATTTACGAGAATTTTAGAATTAAAATTTGAGACCAATCCAGAAAATTAATTTATAGCCTTTTAAACTGCAGGCCCTTTATATTTTTATAACTTTATCAAACGTTGGAATTGACTGGTTTTGAATATCTCATCATGAACACAAAATATTTATGCTGTCTTATTGTGTGGCGAACATTTCCACCGTGTTTAATGTTATGTTTCTTTAATTTAAATTGGGCTACAAATAAGCCTTTCGAAACATATTTGATTATCTTAAAAATGAAAAAGCTAAAAATGTACTACAAATAAACTAAAACAAGATTACAAAGAGAGTTTGTGTTGCCACACAAACTCAGAGTCGGTCCCCGTGAGAGACGGATCCCTGTCGGATCCGCATATTCGCTGGTCGACTGAGGATGGCATCGAGCAGGGTATGAAACCGAGACCGTAGAGATAATCAGTCCTGCGCGCTAACCGCACTACCAGGCATTGCTCTTAATCTAACGACAAACTGGTTACAAACAAATAGCCTACTATTGATAATATACCTACACATTACGGAATGACAACTACCGGATATGTACAATATGTCAGAAGAGCGATTTTAGATAATCTTTTGGTATTAAGCATTTTCATTTAAATGGAACTAGAATGAGGATGTAAATCTACCTAAATTAAACTACTAATTTAGCACTCTCAATATCTATATCTACTAAATCTAGATCTAAAATATATATTTGGGATAATGTAGATGTAATTTAGATAAGATTTATATAAAAAAAAAACTCTAGATAATCAATTAATAGAATAATTGCAGTATGAAATATTAAAATAGTAGATTAGTTTTAGTATTTTATAACATTGCAATATTAACATATTGACAATCTAGACTTTAGAAATAAAAATCTATACTGTAAGCCTAGAAATTAAAATTATAGATCTTGATCTAGTCTAAATCATGGCTGTCTGGTAGTGCGGTTTGAGCGCTGGACTGTCGTTTGGATTCATTGATGGTCCCAGGTTCAAACCCTGCCTGCTCCCATCCTCCTTCGTCCTGAGGGAGGTTTGGACTACAACTCTGAAGGAGCATCCGAAACATGTAAAACAACAAACATTCTAAACTAGACCAAGAAATTCTAGATCTAGATTCTATAATGATTTTAATTAGAACTTAAATCTAAATTGAGTTTTGAAAATCAAGCTCTAGTGTAAAAAAAAATCTAGATCTAGTGTAAAAAATCTAGCTCTAGTGTAAAAAAAATCTAGATCTAGTGTAAAAAATCGAGATTAGATCTAAATCTAGCTATTATGTCTTTTTAAAATGCGAATCACATTACGATTTTTAATAAACATTACTATACTGAGTTGTTTTAGCATTTCATTTAAAGAATTTATTCCATATGACGTGAAAGGAAAAAAATATACTACGTCACACGGCCTTGTTAGACTAAAACATATCATCTATACGAGCAGCTTGTTGAGGGTTCATAGACATTGGTGCACCGAGTGATTTCTTTTAGCATTTCATTTAAAGAATTAACTCCATATGACGCCAAAGGAAAAAAAAAATCCATTACGTCACACGGCCTAGTTAAACTAAAAAATGTCTTCTATACGAGCAGCTTGTCGAGTGTTTATAGACATTGGTGCACCGATTTCATTTAAAGAATTAACTCCATCTGACGTCAAACGAAAAAAATTCCATTACGTCACACGTCCTAGTTAGCCTAGAGTAGCTTCTCGAGGGTTCATAGACATTGGTGCACCGAGTGAGTTCTTTTAGCATTTCATTTGATGGGCTAGTTAGACTAAATATATATATAACATATATATAAAAGGATTAAAGACGCTTTTTTGTTTTGTCTGTCAGTCTGTCTGTCCGTCATGTTAATATCGAGAAAAAAAAGACTAAAAGCTATTAAAAATCTGATTTAAATTTAATTTCCCTTCCGAAACATCGCATTAGTTTTAAGTTTCTTTAACAGATTGTTCCGGATGTTTATATATTTATAGTGAGAGAAAATAAGAATTCCAGATTAATCAAATACCGTTAACAAAATTTGTGGGATGGTCTGTTATGAAAATTAGATGTACCATAGCCTTATGGAGAGATTTTCAAACCATACTTTGGTGTTAGGAAGTTGTTTTCCTTAAAAATCGGAACATAATATTAAAGATAATTAGATTTTCTAACTTTTTAGCTAGAAAGTTAAATGTAGTGTAAGAGAGAAGTGCGATTTTACAAAAAATAGAGTTAAAATATTTTTCATAAAAAATCCGGAACAACCAATTTTCGTAAATGAGAAAATTATTTGTTTTATTTATTAGAAGAGGGATTTCAAACATTTATTAGCGTTACTAGATTTTTCATATAAAATTCGGATCATTTTTTGGCGACGATTTGTAAAACAATTAGGTTATGTAGGTCGATTTCTTTTCGAAACAAAATCCGGAACATTCTTTACCGATTAAACAACTTTTATTATGTTTCAGCAAAAAAAAATTATTGTAAAATAAGTCTGAAAAGTGATTTTAAATAACAGTTTCTAGTAAATTACTTTCTTATTTTAAAATCCTGAACAACCTATTGTCGATATTTTTGAAAAAATAAAGTCATTTGACATAAAGTTGTTTAAGTTAAAAATTCGGAACAATTGATATTGATAAATAAACTATAGCGACGTAGTGTCAAAGAATATAAGTGTAATATTAGTAAATTATGCGATTTCAAACACTCATTTGACATAATTTATTTTTTATAAAACAATATCCGGAACAACTTTATAGTTAATGAAATATAAATCAGTATCTATATTTTTATTTAGCATTTATATGCTATTTACATTAAAAAACCGGAACAATATATTAAAGATCATGTGTTTCTTGCAACGTTTAAGCATGGAAATAAAATCTAATATAAGTTAGAAGAGCAAACAAATATTCGTTGGCATTGATTTGTTTTTCACAAAACATCCGGAACAATCTATTATAGATACTTAAAACTATTGCAATATTTCTGAATGAAAAACTAAAGGTTAAATCAGAGTTACAATAGCCTTTAGTGTCACTTGTTAATCTAATCGTGACGGAATGACCGACCAACAGACAAAAAGCACAAAAATAAGCTTCTTTTATTCGGATGGGGGGGGGGGCACTAAACAAAAATAAATGAAATCTGATTTTTTTTTAAAGTTTAAAGAGTTGGTTTAGTATTACTCCATGTTGCGACGTTACGCTACTGCACGAAAGTCGCTGCATAAAAGTCCATTTTAAAAAATGTGCGTGATATTTACATACAATGTGCATTATTAGCCTTTATAAACAAACAGAAATGTTTTCTTTTATTTTACCAGAGAGTTGACCAGAAAAAACACCTGTAACTATTATTTATATTTGTTGTAAACATTTCTTGTACATTTTATAAATATATTTGACTTAGTGATACTGAAAATGCACAACATTTGCCCAACCTTGTTAACATATTGTAACATTGCCTAGCTTACATTTACGTAATTGTTTTAGAATTGGTGTATTTTTATGAAAAAATCGCGTGCATAATTAATTTTATAAATTAAACGGTTTGCTTTTAGAAAACCAAAAGTAGCCGTTGCACCTAAACTTTTCTAGCCGCATTTAATTGTGAAATAATATTTTTCATATCTCTTCTAGTTTTCGAGATCTGAGTGTGACAGACGGACAGACGGACATTTTGCACAAACCTAATAGAGGCTTTTTCCCCTTACGGGGGCCGCTTAAAAACGTCTCTATATTCTTTACATCCAGAAAGGGAAAGAGACGAGAGGATGTTTTGTCTTACTGTGTCGCTGTATTGAACTATTGAACCTTTGAACTATTGAACTATTCGTAGGACGTTTATGTTACTTCATATTTTTGTTGACCTTTATCCCGAAAAGTAAAAAAATTAAATGATAGTTTTCCTAGTTTGATTGGGCTATGTTGGATAGTATCATATTATGACGTCAAATATTACAAATAAAAGGCGGGCGGGACTTTTTACAATATTTGCAGTTAAGCAGCATATGGGATCAGTGTTTCTCAAACTTGTGGATGTAGAGATTTGTCCTCAGATATTTTCATTTATAAAGCAAACAAATAAAAATGGATGCATTCTACAGAAAGCGAAGAGGACTTTTGTTTTCATTGAGATCCCAATGAGTCTATGAGTCATTGCCAGAAAAGGAAGTTAAACTTTTGTCTATGAGTCATTGCCAGAAAAGGAAGTTAAACTTTTGTCTATGAGTCATTGTCAGAAAAGGAAGTTAAACTTTTGTCTTTGAGTCATTGTCAGAGTAGAAAGTTAAACTTTTGTCTTTGAGTCATTGCCAGAGTAGATAGTTAAACTTTTGTCTTTGAGTCATTGCCAGAGTAGATAGTTAAACTTTAGTCTTTGAGTCATTGCCAGAGTAGAAAGTTAAACTTTTGAATGTGAAAAAACTCGATGACTTATCTTTTACATGCTGAGAATTGGCTTTCAATGCTATTTTTCTGAATTACGTCCTCTGGTATTAGTCTCAAGTTTCTAGGGAATCCTTGAATAGTGTAATGAGTTCTTGTAATTTGTATTCTTTACAGGCGTATGCACCTTTTTGTAATACGAATTTCAATAATCTGGACTTGTTTTTACAAAACTTACATCTACTCAGTCTGTCTGCCTGGATGTCTGTCTGTGTGTCTGTCTGGGTGTCTGTCTGGGTGTATTTAAAAAAAAAAAACTTTCTCCTACATCCCATTTTCAGATGAAGTTGAAATTTGCATAAATTATTCATAGTCGAAGATAATACTAATACATGAATCAATCCAAATAAAATAATTAGTTAATCAATTAGTGGTAATTAATTTATTTCAGAAAAGGGCAGATAAACTTGCAGTATATAGATACGACGGTAATTGTGGCGGTACTTTCCTTATATATTAAAAAGTATTTTTCTATAGTCTGCTTCTTACTTTTTAAATTTCGAAACAGACACAAAAATATGAACATTTTAAAATATCCTTTCGTTTTGCACATCTGATTCAATGTCTATGTGAAGATGTCTATGTGAAGATGTCTATGTGAAGATGTCTATGTGAAGATGTCTATGTGAGGATGTCTATGTGAAGATGTCTATGTGAAGATGTCAACATTCATCATATCACACACAGAGACAAAACTCACTAACACACACACACACAGAGCTGTTTCTGAATACGCTTGTCTCTACATCCTAATAATTCTACTTTCAGAATGAGTTGGATGATAGCGAAGTCCTGTACCTCCTGATGATTAGACCAAACTCCGTAGTTGTAGACTTTGATCATAAAAAAAAATGAAAAGACATACTTTGGTCAAGTTTAATTATAATTTAAAATCTTGTTTGCCTGCCCCTGTCTCGTTGAATTGTGAGCCTACTAAAACTGTTGATCCAAAAAGGGACGTTTGTTTGGGCCAATGCTTCAGGAGTTTGTTATGTCTTGTTATTTGTTATCTTGTTATTTCCTAAGCCACCAGTGCTTCAGGAGTTTGTTATGTCTTGTTATTTGTTATCTTGTTATTTCCTAAGCAACCAGTGCTTCAGGAGTTTGTTATGTCTTGTTATTTGTTATCTTGTTATTTCCTAAGCAACCAGTGCTTCAGGAGTTTGTTATGTCTTGTTATTTGTTATCTTGTTATTTCCTAAGCAACCAGAGCTTCATGAGTTTGTTATGTCTTGTTATTTGTTATCTTGTTATTTCCTAAGCAACCAGTGCTTCAGGAGTTTGTTATGTCTTGTTATTTGTTATCTTGTTATTTCCTAAGCAACCAGTGCTTCAGGAGTTTGTTATGTCTTGTTATTTGTTATCTTGTTATTTCCTAAGCAACCAGTGCTGTAAAATTGTGAGCAACCAAGTTTCTCCACACTTCACTTTTAAAGACCTTAAACTTTCAATCGAGATTTTCTAGTTAAAGTGAATCACAGTAATCTGTTGTTGTTTTTTAAAGCACCAAAACACGGTGAGAAAGAGAAAAAGAAGGGAAAGCGATATGAAGAAGTGATGGTGACATATATAGAACTTCAAGAAAAACGTAAACAAATGAAAAGAGGAAGTTTGGCAGCAGATTTGGAAAGGAATTAACGAAACAATGTGCAGGATGAGATAGTCAAAGATGAAGTTGCCAACTTAATATTAAAACTAAAAAAAAATTGAAGTTAATCAATTCAACAGTGTTAAAAAATGCACAGAAATGATCAAAGACTTTAAAAAAATGCATAGCTAATAAATACATTAGGGTTTTATACACCAGATACGCCAAGGTCCAATGTCTACAAATCTCTCCTGTAATAATGTAATTATCCTTTCTCATCAAATCCTCATTTTCACGTAATAAACTATTTCCTGTTTCAAGTCATAGGATTATATATAGATCTAGTTCAAATTTCATTTCAAAAAATGTAGTTTGAAAATCTGAACAAAAATGAACAAGTTTCAGTTGATTAGCCTTTTAATGAGTGGAACGCAATACATTGCTTTGTCCTATACTGTACGTAATTCCCATAAGTATTTCTTTGTGCATGGTATCACTCTACTGACTTTCACGTCCATGTCTGCTGCTAGCTCATGCTGATGCTGTGGGAGACGCTATAGAGGAACTGTCTTTGAGGAGGAAGGGCAGGGGAATAGAAGTCAAATTGACGCCATTGTGTCCAGGGTAAATTGTCCTGACTTTGACAGAAATCCCTTCCGCCATTGGAAAGATATTGACATGGGAGTCGCTTAGTGATTTCTTCCTCTGGGGGGCTCAGGTTTTGTTTTTTAAAACCATTTTGGTTGTCATTGTGACGCATCCGTGTTTTTCTTGTGTGTGTGTGTGTGTGTGTGTGTGTGTGTGGCTGTTCACGTGTGTTTCAATTCTTGTGTCTTTTTCTTTTCTTAAAGACTGAAGAGTGTGTATAAACTTTACTTCCGGCAAGTTTGAGATTTCCCCGCAATAGCATTTTAATGACCTTTGTATGTAATGAAAGACTTAATTAGTCACAGGTGAACCACTTTTAGTTTGCGTTGTTGAGTGCGGGTGTTTGTCTCATTATTTGTACTTTGTTCACTTCTTCACTACCTCACCTTTACTCACTAACTTGAAATCAACGTTTGAAAAAATATTACAGACACTAATGATAATATATACACCAAAATAAAGCGAGGTGGTCGAATGCTAAAGCGCTTAGCTTCCTTACTGAGGTTTGTGATTTCAAGTCCCTGTGAAAATCCCTTCCAATTGTATAGAGCACGTGACAATAATTAGGGAAGCTAAAGGCGGGAGCTCATTGCGCCTGCCATATGACGCGTTCTTTAACAGTCGATTATACAAATAGTTGAATTTAATACACATATTTATACTATATTATTACAAATAGTTGAATTTAATACACATATTTATACTATATTATTACAAATAGTTGAATTTAATACACATATTTATACTATATTATTACAAACAGTTGAATTTAATACACATATTTATACTATATTATTACAAATAGTTGAATTTAATACAAATATTAATACTATACTATTACAAATAGTTGAATATAATACACATATTAATACTATATTATTACAAATAGTTGAATATAATACACATATTAATACTATATTATTACAAATAGTTGAATATAATACACATATTAATACTATATTATTACAAATAGTTGAATATAATACACATATTAATACTATATTATTACAAATAGTTGAATATAATACACATATTTATACTATATTATTACAAATAGTTGAATATAATACACATATTAATACTATATTATTACAAATAGTTGAATATAATACACATATTAATACTATATTATTACAAATAGTTGAATATAATACAAATATTAATACTATATTATTACAAATAGTTGAATTTAATGTTTGTATGAAAGTGAAACTTTATCAAATAAAAATCAAATTTAATTAGTGCAGTGTTTCTTAAACTTTTTCCTTAACGGAACAATTCGCACAATCTGAGTATTTAGCGGAACACTTTGCTTATTTTTTTAGAGAGATGATTTAAGTCGTGACCTGCTAATTAACTATTTCAGTAATTCGTGGGACACATAGTCAGGCCTCGCGGAACACAGTTTGGGAAACACTGAGAGTTCAGCAAGTAATTAGCGTTTATCAGCGTTCACTTTTCAAACATGTTTTCAAATCAATTTGTATCAGCGTGTAGCTTTGAGAAATTATGACATTCATTTAGAAACTAAGACTCTGTGAACACTGTCTACATGTTAAGTTTATTGAAAGTGGCGTGTAACACTGGACAGTATCAATCAAAGTCTACAGTTTTTTGTTTCTACAGAAAGAGACCATCCTCTTAGAAGTCTAGAGCCCATTTTGTTTGTTCTATTCTGCATCCTTCATTGACATCTCACCCGCACTATCTTTCCACTGTTGCCAAGGGCTCACATTTATGGGCTTTTGAAATGTTAATCCCTTTTGTTGTTTTGATAATGTTATAATGTTGTTATAATATGGTTATAGAGATGTTGTTATAGAGATGTTGTTATAGAGATGTTGTTATAGAGATGTTGTAATTGTAACCTTCCTCACCACCCCTCACCCTAAAAATAGTTATCAATTTATCAGCCAGACAGCGGACCTGATTTATGTTATTGTTATCTTAGAGATCAACTTTCAAAGTGAGTCTTGATCTAGATGCAATCTCTCTAGATAGAGGCCTTTACGTCTGTCTCCAGTAGATCAACGACTAATAATGTCAAGGTCTTTGAACCAATGTTAAGTCTAGGTGCATAAATCAGGCTGTTACATCAGAAGCTATGACGATGCACGCGTGTCCAGTAAAAGGTCAAAGTTTAGAAAGGTGAAGGACGTCTCCAAGAGGATCAAAGAATGTCTACACAGGATGTGTTGGATTTGGGCAAGGAAAAAAAACACATTTTTTCTTATTTGCTTTGATTCTCGTGATCTTTCACGTCTGTACGCCCCGGGGCTTGTGTTCCTACAGAGAGAGTGAGACAGAGAGGCAGAGAAACAGAAAGAGTGAGGAAAAAAAACATACAAAAAGAGAGGAGAGATATAGAGAGGAGAGACAAAGAGAGAAAGAAAGAGAGGAGAGATAGAGACTGAGGAGAGAGAAGATAGAAACGAGATAGAAAATGAAAGGGCGAGGAAAGAGAGAGAGAGAGAGTTAAAGAGTGAGAGAGTGTGAGAGAGAGAGAGAGAGAGAGAGAGAGAGAGAGCGAAGGACAAAGAGAGAAAGACAGAAATAACAGGAGGAGACACTAAGGTAGAAAGAGTGAGAGACATTGATAGATAGGAGAAGAATGAAAATGTGTGTGTGTGTTGGAGTGAAAGAGAGAACAACTAAAAAGAAAGGTCCAGTTGACATATTTAGATCCAGACATGGAAGAGAAGATAACATGCTGCTCTTTAGATGTCATCTTTACTTCTTATCTATTTCGCATGTTGACCTTTCTAAGCAGATAGTTAGACACACTGAGGCTAAATCTGGGTCAACACGAGGATAATTGTGACATTTTGTTATAATCCAATAGAAGGACACATTTTGAAGTTAAATCTGATCTAAGTTAACATCACGACACATTCACGCCGCTCATGTAACAGACTGGTGAAATCCTGTGGAATTGAGTGTTAGCCAGTCAGTTCTGCCTACAGAGGCGGCCTTTGCGGGTTGAGAGTGGGGCAACCGTCCCCTGCCCCATGCCTTATGGGGGCCCCATGATGAAACGAATCATCCCATCGTACGAATATTCGTGGCCCTGATATAACTGTAATCTGGGCCCAAGGCGCTGCTAAGGCCACTTTTGCAGTGCCAAAATGGGGGTACATTTCAGAATCAGATTGATGAACTGCATTCAGTTTTTAGGAGATATCGTAGAAAGATGATGGTAGAGCAGGTCGTGGTTGTAGAGCGCTTCTTTATCTGAGGTTCGCTTCCCCAAGGGGGGGGGGCGTGTCGAGCTGCAATGTTTGTTTTTTTCAAGAGCAAATAAAAACGTTTCCATTGACATAACAGTTGTAAATTGATATCAGGGAATTAATGTTCCAATTAAAGTTCCAATGTTTTATCTATTAAAGTGTTAAATTTAGTGACGGCGTTTCATTTACT
This sequence comes from Biomphalaria glabrata, assembly GCF_947242115.1. Classification (NCBI taxonomy): domain Eukaryota; kingdom Metazoa; phylum Mollusca; class Gastropoda; family Planorbidae; genus Biomphalaria; species Biomphalaria glabrata. Next base: position 16,877,813 of record NC_074716.1, read on the forward strand.
TAGTAAGATCTTTCATATTTTTGTTTGTTTGCTCAAAGTATCTGCAATAAGATTGAAGTAATAAGGCCTTTAATTGATTACAGAATTGTTTTAAAAAAGTCTTAGCCAATGCGAAACTAAAATATATCTTTTCTTTTGTATTACGTCAGAACGACCTAATTTCTTCGGCGTGCCGTACCATCATTCTGCTCAAGTTATTTTTGCATAAATAAAAAAAAAGACACACTACCAGACACCTTTCTGAACACGAGAAAGATCTTAGGACGACTAAGCCTATTCCAGACATACTTGCTCTACTATCAGGACTGTCTCTCCCAATTCAGAATGGTCCGTCCACTCTTTCTTAAGTTCACTTGTCTTTTTTTTTTACTGGGCTCTTCTTAGTGTAAGAAGAGATGAGGATGATGAGGATAGGGACATGGCTAGTCATATAATAGTTAGGTCACACATATTAAAACTCTGATGGTAGGGATATTATGATAATGGCATAAATATTATTGCTCTGAATGGTAGGGATATAATTATAATGACATTAATATTAAAGCTCTGATGGTAGGGATATGATGGTAAGGCCATACATCTATGGCCTCCTTCAGTCGCAAAGCGACCATGGATCATCTCGGTGAGATGAGTGCCTGGGCATTAGCTGTGGTCGGAACGATGTCGTAGGCCATACATATAAAAGGGGAAATGTGTAGTAGGGAAATATAAAACTCCATGTACATCTGTATTTATTTACTATAAAGAACATTATGTTAAAGCCTAACTAATTGGGTCACACGGACTAGTTCATGTGTTATTGTATCTCCACAACAGTAAGGTCTTCAGTTCATGACACACCCACACACACGCTTGGGTGTGTCTTGTTTAATGGGGCTCATGAAATATGTTATTGTATCTCCACAACAGTAAGGTCTTCAGTTCATGACACACCCACACACACGCTTGGGTGTGTCTTGTTTAATGGGGCTCATGAAATATGTCCTGCTAATTAAGTCACGTGTCTTCTAATGCATTATTTCAAGCATCAAATCGAAGTCCTGCAGACGTCAGGCTGAAAACAAAAAAATGGCCACAGATTAATTTAATCTCAGATGACTTGATGGCTAAAATTAATTATAATGGCCGCTAATCTCTGAAATATGAGGGGATTGATTCCGTCTAAATTATTTGTCTGAATTTTGTTTTAGTTCTTAAAACTTTAATCTCTAGGCAACATCGTCACTAGACATCTTCATCACTACATTTCATCACCACATTTCATCACGACAATTCATTACTATATCTCATCAGTAGACATTTTCATTACTACATTTCATCACTACATTTTATCATTGAATTTAATCAGTAGACATATTCATCGATATATTTTATCATCAAATCTTTTCGTCTCTCGAATCTCTCTATCTCTTCATTTCTAAACTCTTCAGCTTTCTCTAACTTTCTCTCTAATATCTCTAGTCTCTCTATTGCTACTATTACCAATCTCTTCTCTTTTTCTCCCGTCATCCTCTTATCTTTTTTCCTCTTTCTAGCTTTATGTAATTTGGTTTGAGTTCCTTATTGTCTCTCTTACTCTCTTCTGTCTCTGGTTACGTTTCCTTCTCTCTTTCTCTTCTTCTCTAATCAAACTGAGACTAATGGGACTATACGACTGCCTGGCCTTGTGATAGGCGCTTTGGGCTGGTGTCCCTATGAATAAATAAATGAACAAATAAATCGATTAACAAGAATCAGCTTTATGACTGGATTTGTTTTTGGTTCTTTAGGATTCAGTACTAATAAACGGCTGGTCCGATTAACCGGTGGTTCAGTTAACCTGATTCAACTGTATTCTTATGTATTTGGTTTATGTGTACTATAAAGTCATTTCATTGAAAACTTCCTGTTTCAAGGTGCGTCTTGGAATATTTGTGTTTACCCGCCTTAACTTAGTCAACTTGAATTTGTGAAACTTCAGTTTATATACAGAAACACATAAGAATATAAAAGTCTGAACTTATAGATTTCACTCCAACATGGACTCAAAGTGTAGAGGCGGGGGGGGGGGGGGGTCCATCTAAAACAAAACAACAACACGAGCTTCTTTCAATTTCTTTTCAACTTGAGAAATAAATGTTTAACTAAGAGTCTTATCACTCAGCAACCACTCCGCCAAGCAGATCAATATAATTCTTTGTAATAACAAAATAGTGTCATTAAGTCGAAATATTAACGCTATCGAGATGTTCATACAATTTTTGTTTTCTATTGTTAATTTGGATTTTCGTAATAACAGCGTGGACCTATGGGACGTATTACACGAAAAATGTCAATGCAGAAGAGATTGAAACAAGATCAGTGGCTAATTTTTCCATTGGATAGATCTATTATGAAATGAGCAAATAGAGCACACTGGTGTCATACATTTAGCTCACCATCTGTAAACCTAGCTTCGCCTGGTGCTCGTGAATCACTCACTTTCTGGTCTGCCGCAGTTGACATCTGGTGTTATCCACGCGACTCAAGAACAGACATGTCAACCTGGACGTATGTGACACAGCTGTTGGGTTCAAAGGAAAGGGGGGAGGGTGTATTAAAAAGTGAGTTACATAACAAAATAATAGACAGAGTATTGAACATGATGAAAAGATTGACATAAAAATAACCGGAAGACAAAGAAGCGGAAAGGATTGACCTCCTCATTGTCTTTCCCTGGAAATAAAACTATCTCTCAAATGAGCTTCTCCAATAGACATGAAAGTTTCAAAATCTTCTATTGGAAAGATCAATGCTGATGTTTAACTCTCTTGATTATTTTTTAGCTCTATTGGAACATTACGATCGTTTCTCAAAAAGTAAACAAGCTTTTTATTGGTTATACACGTCATACAACTTTGTCCTTGACTTGATCACTTACTTACACGACATAGTGGGAAATACAAAAAAAAAAGAGTGTGTGTGTCTATGTGTGTGAGAGAGAAAGAGAGAGAGAAATAATATTATTAAAGAAAACTTGAAAACAAAAAGCAAGAAAGAAAACAGAGGAGCTAGAGAAGAAAAATCATAAACATAAAAACATATTTCTAAACCTAACTTAAAGCACAATCTCAAGCATAAACACAACCACAAGCGAAATGAATACCATAATCTAACCAAACTTTAACCCTTTTTGGATTCAACTTTTCTAAAATATAGAAGTGGAGACATGTCTCCGTGACTTGGGAGGTATCGTAACCTCAGACAGACTTGAAGAGTCTTGAGAATTTACCTAAAAGAACTTTTGGTGTAGATAATTTTTTGATGCCAAATGTAGTGTGCTTACCTCTCTCAAGCCAAACAAGTAAAATAAAAAATGTAGCCCAACTGGCCCCAATATATAGTCTTTAAGTAAACTGGGTAACAATAAGAATACTTTTTAAAACAAAAGCTTATCTAAGGGGAAATAACCGCTAATTACTGCCATTTATCTCAAAATTACAGTGTTTAGTTCCCTTTCTGTTATATAAAAAAATAGTACTAAATAAACTAACTGGTTATTTTTGGATTGATTCGTGTTAGTTATCGACTATAAATAATTATGCCAAATTCAACTTGATCAATAAATGGGAAGTGGGAGACAAAACGTAATAAGTCGGGATTAATTCCATACATATATCCACAACTCTCATTTAGTAGCATTTATATATCTTATATAAAAATCAAACAAAGTAATGAAGCACCAACAATGTAGCAAATAATTGTTTAAATTTTTTGACTGATTCAAGTCTTGTCAGAATAATTGTGTAAAGTTTTAACTTGGTCCGAGATTGGGAAATGGGAGAAAAAACATGTTTAAACTTTTTTCCAGACAGACAGACAGACAGACAGAGTGATTTGATATAATCTTTGTAAAAATGAAAAGATTTGATACACTACCTGGAAGAGATCCATGTTTTAACGAAGATCAAATGGTCTAATTAAGATTTCTTGTTTGATCTAGTTATTTTTTCTAGAAATGAATCCTTTTATCGTCATTGACTAGAGTGTGAATTCAATGGAATGGATTTCTTAACTTTTAGGATGCCATGATACGACCATGTCTTAAACATTGTCCACTTCCTGATCAGCGTCCACATCTTGTCCACTGTTTGACCGTAAAGTCCGTCACCTTCTTCAAGACACTTGAAAGGGCAGAATTTAATTATTCTCTAATCAAAAACTCTTCATGGTCTCCCTTCTTCAGCAAGGCCGTAAAAAGGTGTAATGTGGGAGGGGGTGCTCTCTGTCTCTAGAGATTCTGGTCCTGAAGGTGTAATACTGGGGAAATGGGGGGAGGGGGGGTCTATCTCTAGAGAGGCTGGAAATTTCGACTTCAGGTCACCGGGATGCGTCTGGCTACAATGACCTTCTTACGAGAACTGGGCGGGGAGGGGCTACAATTCACCACAGCTAATTTCTTTTTTCGTGACATTTTCTTTCTTCCACTAAATTAGCTTTACATTGAAAAGATGGAGGAAAAATTAAAACTAAAAAAAAAATGTAATTTTGTTGTCGAGAGAGTTAATTTCCGCCATTTTCTTGTCAGTGAGGTTTTTTTGTTTTTTTTTAATGTAAAAAAAGGAGAAAAATAATAAATCTATCTATCTATCTATCTATCTATCTATCTATCTATCTATCTATCCGTCTATCTATCTATCTATCTATCTATCTATATATCTATCTATCCGTCTATCTATCTATCCGTCTATCTATCTATCCGTCTATCTATCTATCTATCTATCTATCTATCTATCTATCTATCTATCTATCTATCTATCTATCTATCTATCCGTCTATCTATCTATCTATCTATCTATCCGTCTATCTATCTATCTATCTATCTATCTATCCGTCTATCTATCTATCCGTCTATCTATCTATCTATCTATCTATCTATCTATCTATCTATCTATCTATCTATCTATCTATCTATCTATCTATCTATCTATCTAGCCGTCTATCTATCTATCTATCTATCTATCTATCTATCTATCTATCTATCCGTCTATCTATCTATCTATCTATCTATCTATCTATCTATCTATCCGTCTATCTATCTATCTATCTATCTATCTATCCGTCTATCTATCTATCCGTCTATCTATCTATCCGTCTATCTATCTATCTATCTATCTATCTATCTATCTATCTATCTATCTATCTATCTATCTATCTATCTATCTATCTATCTATCCGTCTATCTATCTATCTATCTATCTATCTATCTATCTATCTATCTATCCGTCTATCTATCTATCTATCTATCCGTCTATCTATATATCCGTCTATCTATCTATCTATCTATCCGTCTATCTATCTATCTATCTATCTATCTATCTATCTATCTATCTATCTATCTATCTATCTATCTATCCGTCTATCTATCTATCTATCTATGTATCCGTCTATCTATCTATCCGTCTATCTATCTATCTATCTATCTATCTATCTATCTATCTATCCGTCTATCTATCCATCTATCTATCTATCTATCTGTCTATCTATCTATCTACCTATATCTGTCTGTCAGTCTGTCTGTCTTTTTGTCTGACTATATCTGTCTGTCTGTCTATCTATGTAGCTATCTATTTAGCTAGTTTACTGTTTATTTATCCCTCTATTCATCTCTTTCTGTATCTCTCTGTCTTTATCTCAGTCTATTGGTCTTTCAAAGCGCCTGTTCCTTTGTTTTGTTTACTTCCGAGTTCACGTCCTCTAATACTTGAACTTTTCAAAACAGAAGCAGAAAGATCGAATGTATAACACTGTCAACTTTCGTTTAATTCATAGTGTCGGATCATTTCCCTATCAGAATAATAACAAAAAACTTTGATCCCTTCATTGTATAGCTCACTGAAATTCAATACACTCAACTAACTTGTACTGTTTCTGTTACTTGTTTCTCTTGTATAACTATTAGGCAGACATCATATACAGTTACCTGTTACCTGTTACCTGTAATTTGTTCTTTCCTTCCACCCAATGAAGACACACTCAATACAATGGGACATTTTCCTACATGGCAGAGTGTTACTATAAATAGCATGCCTTTTTGGTGTAAACGTTGTACAGAATCAAGAGAGTGATGATAAGCTAGGTGTTGTTTAAAGAGAGTGATGATAAGCTGGGTGGTGTTTAAAGAGAGTGATGATAAGCTAGGTGGTGTTTAAAGAGAGTGATGATAAGCTAGGTGGTGTTTATAGAGAGTGATGATAAGCTAGGTGGTGTTTAAAGAGAGTGATGATAAGCTAGGTGGTGTTTAAAGAGAGTGATGATAAGCTGGGTGGTGTTTAAAGAGAGTGATGATAAGCTGGGTGGTGTTTAAAGAGAGTGATGATAAGCTAGGTGGTGTTTAAAGAGAGTGATGATAAGCTGGGTGGTGTTTAAAGAGAGTGATGATAAGCTGGGTGTTGTTTAAAGAGAGTGATGATAAGCTGGGTGGTGTTTAAAGAGAGTGATGATAAGCTGGGTGGTGTTTATAGAGAGTGATGATAAGCTAGGTGGTGTTTAAAGAGAGTGATGATAAGCTAGGTGTTGTTTAAAGAGAGTGATGATAAGCTGGGTGGTGTTTAAAGAGAGTGATGATAAGCTAGGTGGTGTTTAAAGAGAGTGATGATAAGCTGGGTGGTGTTTAAAGAGAGTGATGATAAGCTAGGTGGTGTTTAAAGAGAGTGATGATAAGCTAGGTGTTTTGTTTTTAAAGCTATATGATTATTTTTGTGCACTTATGAAATGCTTTTAGAATTAAAGTTTCGAAGTTCTTTCATTTTATTTAGTTGGCAATAAAAATTAATTACATTTCAATTAAGCGTCATTGACATTGCTTGCGATTTCGTGAAAATGTCCAGCATCTGACTACACAATACTAGATATCTGTTGTTTAGGATTATGCACTGTTAATTACATAAGCGTCTCCCCCTTTAGACAGAATAAAAACACTCCATTATTTAGACATTGCGAGCGCTGAGGGCTGATGAGGGCTGTGTCAACACTCGGCCCCTGGCTTTGACATGGCTGCACAATTCCCGAGTGTGTTGTTAGGGACGCTACAATTTTCTCTTTAAAACTTTTCGGCCTGGCCTCGTCCGAGATAACCTAATATTATTATGGAGCTCAACTTAAAGTTCGCTCCCTTTGGAGATTTTCTTTTCGTTGTCGACTTTTGCTACAGTGAGTTGCGTTTATAGTAAACTTGTGTGTGTGTGTGTCTGTGTGTCTGTGCGTGCGCGTGCGTGTGCGTGTGTGTGTGTGTGCTCCTTATTACACCATTTTTCTTCATGACTAATATTTTATTTGACTAATGTAGGGTGAAACAAAGTGTATAAACGATTACTTTTAAAATTGTGTAATTTGAATCATAGTATAAAAATGTTATGTTTATCTTGGGTTACAGGAAGACTAGAAGCTATGTTTGTTTCTTTCAATACAAACAAAAAATATCTTGTATCCTAACAAATTGTTTTAGAATTTCTTTGTATTACGATCTGAGACTTGACGTAATTCAAACGTACATACAAACCTAACTAGAGAGAGAGAGAGAGAGAGAGAGTGAAAGAGAGAGAACATATGAAGACAAAGAAAAAAAAGACAATGTATGAGAGCGATTTTTGAATAGTAACAAAAATGGGAGAATGAGAGAAGATGTTAGAGAGAGAGGGGGAAAGAGACAGATAAAGAGACAGAAAAGAGACAAAGAGAAAGAGAGAGTGAAAGAGAGAGAAAGAAAGAGAGAGAGAGAGAAAGACAGAGACTGAGAGAGAGAGAAAAAGACAAAGACTGAGAGAGAGAGAGAGAAAAAGAGAAAGACAGAGAATGAGAGAGAGAGAAAGAGAAAGTTCAGAGAAGTACAGAGACAAAGAGAGAGTACTATATCAGTGATAGCACAATTAGCTAACAGATCACCATGTACACTTCTGTGATTGTTGAAACTTTAAATGTATCCAAAATTACTGACCTTGCCAACGTGAATTGATATTTAACTTAATCTTTTGGACATTTTTCCAGAACCTACTGACGAATTAAAAAGAAACTAAATCAAAATCATTATCAGTTGCAGAAAATGGCAAAACATTCATGTCAACAAAACAAAAGGGAACAAACTCTGTGAATATGTTTGAAGATAAGACTGAAGACATCACTGATGTCATGTGATCCAAACACAGACCCTCACTTTACATTGCTATGTTTTGATTTACTTTCAGTTTCATCTTGACAACTCCAAGTCAACAAACTTCAATGTCTAGGAGCTGCTTGTTATCGGGTCAAGCTACAAATTTTCTTTTGTTTATGCCTGTTGCGTTTTACTATCAGTTCATCAGTGGTTCACAAATTGTAGGGAGCAGGGCATCTAGGATATTACTGTTTCTTAAAACCTTTGTGGAGATCTAACTACACTTGAAGACCTCAAGAAATAACACGCCTCAGGCTACTATATGTCTCGAGAACTGTACACTAGGCAGATCATTCCAATATTGGAAACAAAAGTCCCCTTTTACAAATCCAAAACTATCGACCTAATCCAAATTTTGGACATGCTAAATAGGGGGGGGGAAATTTAAATAGAACCATTATACCTTAACATGACAAAATTACACAGACACTGATACAATCTTTGACATTGTTGTGGTAATCACGCTTCATTTTATTTTTAAAAATATAAGAGAGCATTTGTGATCGGAATATTACACTTCATCACACATTGTGATACGACACGATACTTTACGCATTATGTACTTTCTATTAACAAAAAGTATCAGTGAAAAACGTTTGAATTGCTTACTTTGGTTTTGTCTACAACGCGTTACTACAATAGTCGAAATGTGCCGAGTTACTTATTAAGTAAGAAGTTGGTCACTAGATCTAGAACTAATGGCAATTATCAATGTCTACGATTCTAAAACTAAAAGATGAGTGCAGTGTTTCAGTTGACTAGGTAAACTCAGTGGAGGCCTGCGTAGTTTTAATACATCCAAGTCTATAGGACACATGCTTACAAGACTATCTTTGTATTACATCTAAGTCTATAGGACACATGCTTACAAGACTATCTTTGTATTACTACAAAAAAAAACAACAAAAAAAAAAACAATGAGTATTCTCAATATTCTACTTTTTGATTAGCATATATTTTTTGTTTACATTGACTCTTCAGTATTGACACCAAAGTGCACAGACACATATTACGTTGTAAAAAATCCCATATAAATACTTCCGTATTCTGTACACCCAAACACACACACACACACACACACACACACACACACACACACACACACACACACACACACACATGTAAAAAAAAATAATTAATTAATGAACTTTTTATATTTTGTAAGAAAACTCTCTTTTCCTTCAGACTTCTTTTCTAAGTCAAAGGTTATGTGGTTAATCGCTGAACTCTTGAGAACCGTTATTAAACCGGAACAACAAAGTGATAGAAAGCAGACGACCTGAGTGTTTTAGCGCCAAGAAAATTGGGATCAATGTCTGACGTCACCCAGGTAGCCATCAAGTTTACAAGTACACTCTCTTACACTTAAGTAGCTACATGTACAGGTGTGTCCAGGGAACTGTTACATTTTATGACCAGATAAACTTTCACGTGAGCACACGAAGGAAGGGGGAAAGGAAGACAAACTTCCCTAGGACAATAAAAATACTTTTAAAAGTAAAAAACCTAACTTAAGAAAAAAAATCGAGATGAGAAGAATTGGACTACACGAAATGTCAATTGAAAAGACTTATATCTAACCTACACTGATCTACTTAGATCCAATGACACTAATTAAGAGTTTTCTTTAAAAAATAAATAATATTAAAAAATAAAACAATACTTAAATGTCATTACTAGACGTCACATTCTGGGTTGTTTTTGTACTCTCCAGATACCTTTAGTACAAAGGTTCTCATACTCATTTGAGCCGGGGACCCTTATGTATGCCAGCAGTCAAAACTTGCCCACGGACCCCTAAGCGAAGAATTCATCTTTATTAAGACCCCTGGAGGTCCGCGGACCACAGTTTGAGAAACACTGCTTTAATATACTGGGTTACAGAGTCAGATTCAAGCCAAAGACAGATCTACATTAAAAAGAAATCACTAGTAATCATTTCAATACTCTTTGTGCCGAAGAAAGTCATGTGAAATAAATTCAGAGGACAATGGTTTGTTCACACACACTCACAAAAACCCAGACAAACTCCTCAAGTTGTTCATCTCTATTTAAAAGTAATTAAGCTGCCCCAAGAAATCCCAAGCACACTTAATGTGGACATGATATCGTCTATTTCACTGTTTATATTTAGACAAAAGCACTGCCCTGTCTATCGGTCAATTAAGCGTGCAATTGGTTTCATTGCCCTTACTCCACCTATGATACGATATTGCAAACTCTCTCAACTTTTTGTGTTCAAAGAAAGAACGTTGACGACTCAATACATTTACCCCTCCCCTTAGTCTATTACTAGATTATATTTACTCATTAATCCTCGAGTTCTTGACATCTCGTTGTTCTATTTCACACACTGAATTAATGACTGCAGCCTGGGAGGTGTCTAGCAGTAACCTATAATTTACATTTTGAAATGTCTCAATAAAAAAAAAATAAAAAAATATATATATATAATAATTTAAAAACAAGGTTACAAACACAGTTTGTGTGGAAACACAAACTCAAAATCGGCCCCCGAAGTGGTCCACCCAGGCAGGTAAAAAGGCAGGTATCAATATTTTCAGAAAGAACATCAGAATTAAATTCTATCAAAGACAAATCACAGAAAAGAATAGGTGAAAGTGAATGCGAAATTAAATGCGACCCTGGCCAAACTGATGTCTTATAATGAATATCTAATTGATCTAGGCCTAATTGTTTTGTAAAGGGTCAATCTCTTATTCCAATCCTAAAAAACATTTTCGTAAATAAAAAAATTCCTTTAGCCCGGTGCCATCTAACAGTGGAGCGACGTTGCAGTTCATGAGTTAATATGAAAAACTACCTATTAATTGTTGTTTTAAATTATGTCCAACTTATATGCATACTAAATAGATTTTCTTCTCTTAAAAAAAGTTAACATTATTTATGGGTAAACTTATTAGTTAGTAGGACAGAACTTATATAACGTAGCAATACAAATTAAAAAAATAATAATTTTTAACAAAAGTCTAAAACCATATGCATAAATGTGTTAACAATATGATTTGCAACCGCAGGCCCCTACTAAAAAGCCTCTCGTATTTGTTATATTTATAGTGAATAGCTGTAAAAGTGGTGTATTTTTATGAAAAAAACTGCTTGCATAAGTGATTTTAAAAATTAAATGTTTCGCTTATAGAAAAGAAAAATCTAGCCATTGCATCAGAACTTTGAATGGTCTAAAATATTATTATGTCAGATTTTCACTATCTTTTCTAGTTTACGAGATCTAAACGGGAAGGACAGACGGACAGACAGTTCACACAAAACTAATAGCGTCTTTTCCCCTTTCGGGGGCAGCTAAAAACGCTAGTGTTAGGTATCAACCTCGCGTGAACTCAGAAAGTCATTATGACTCTAGTTTATATGTACTTTGGTAATCCGAATGTCCCTGGTAGAGTCTCTTGCAATTATGGAACATGACAAAAAAAGTGCGAAAAAGGAGGGGGGGGGGAGAGAGAGTACTTAAGCTCTCTGGCAAGTACAGCTCCAGGCACAGATTACATGACCATCCAAATAACTGACGGATAAATCGACACACATTGGAGAACTTAAAAACACAATTAGAATTTAATTACGAACTAAAATAGTTTAAAACTTGTTATTATTTGCTTCTTGTATTTATTCAAAGTCCAAGAGATAATAGGCATTATGATTGAGCAGACTGTTTAGTAGTCTACTTTTATTCTATAGTGTGATTGTGTCTTGTAGTTTAATATATGTGTATTTCATCATGGCTAGGAAGTTAAATTAAACCATTTAGTCTCAATGATTGAACTGCGTTAGTAGTTCCTACCTTTCATGTCGAATTTAAAATGGATCAAGACTGTGTTAATATAAGACAATTAGGACTTTTCAAGGCTGTCTAGTTTTAATTTATGTCAGTGACATTAATAATAATCCATAATAACATATATCTATTATATATTTAAAAAAAATATATATAATATGCAATAATTAAATTTAATATAAATTATATAATAGTAATATAATAATAATAATATATAAGAAAGAAATGAGAAAGTAGATTTGTATGTGCCTTTAAAAAAGTAACGAATAATATAATACGCAGGGGCGTAACTAGGGATTTGGGGGCCCGGGGGGATTGACCTCTTTGGGGGCCCCTTGCATTTTGACATTCAACATATGACATGAGATAATGTACACAAAAATATATAAGCCCCAAATCAAATTGGTTCAGTATATCAGTAAACTTAACAAAAAGTAATCATCAAGACTCTTTTAATGAATAAAAGCTTTGTTTATTAGTTAAATAATGCACAAGTGACAAATCTCAATTGATATCGCTTCACGTCGTGCATTCTGTGCAGCAAAGACATCTATAACATCAACTACATCAATACTTTCTAGTATTTGTGACTTCACTGACATTAAAACCATGATAAGCCTTTCTTGCGTCATTGTGCTCCTGAGATACTTTTTGATGAGCTTGAGCTTTGAGAATGATCTCTCACATGACGTAATGGAAGTGGCCTGAGTTAGCGGTATTCGGAGGAGGTTGCAAAGTCTGAGCACACGTAATTCCCATATGAAGCCTCTTTCCTCAATATGTCTGTTGGTGATTGTATTACTGTTTGTTGATGAAAAGTGCTCGTGCATAAATGACATCATTGAAAAAGCGATTTTCCATTTATTTCATCATACAAACAGGAAAAGTAGCACAGTTTGTCACAAGCGTGTCTTCTAACAGGTGTCTTGGTTCAAGAAGAAACCCAAAGGTATCCATTTTCTTTCCAGCCTTTGGAATCTGCCCTTCATCTCCATATGAAATCTGTCCAGCACTTCTGTCGCAACACGTTTGAATAGCAGTTGTATTGACAGTCCTACATTAGAACTCAACTTCCCATCAAGTCTTTTCTTTCATATGGTTGTTTTGATTACAGTGAATCCATAGTATTCACTACCTTCTTTTGCTTTTTCGATGGATTGGGTTTTTGTCAGTTTCTCATCATTTTGTAGAAAGCATGAAAGGGTACTAATTTCTTTAGCAGATTCCCGTAAAAGCAGTCCAGACTTTTGTAGTTTCTTCCGAACTATATTAATTGGGCACAGGAGCTTTGACCAGAATTCCAGATAGGCAAAAAATGCTTAATTTTCCACTGCATGAAGAAGATTCTGTGCTAATATTATATGGCATTACGTCATTGTTGATTGTTTATGTTTTGTGCGAAAGCAAAAGGATTCAGAGTATACAAAACTGGGAAAGATCCATATCTCGTTATGCTCGAGTATAGAAATACTCCGATAAGTGGACTGCCGTATTCACCATCACAACTGCTGACGAGTAGAAGACTCAGGGAATCATTCCAACTGATCACAAACTATTGAAACCATTGGTAGCTGAAAATGCAGAGACATTACTCAACGAACGACAGATGAAAAGCTAAGTGAAATACGATGCAAAAGCAAGACTACCTAAAGATTATTCTGTCGGAGAGTTCGTCTAGGTCAAACATGGCAGAAAGCAGTTGTCATAAAAAAAAATTCAGCACCCAGATCTTACATCATAAAGACAAACAATGGAATAACATACAGAAGAAATCAACGCTTTTTAAATAAGAGTTTCGATGAAGACATCTCTGGGTACTATGATACCGATGAAGACAATTAACTGCAAACTGTTGCTACAAACGAAACAGACAGTTATAGACCAACGTCTAGAGAACTTGTTCAGTCAAGACAACCAGAAGTGGACGAATTGTTAAAGTTCCTAGTAGACAGCGCCGGTCGCAGTGGGCGCCGCGCTTTCATAGGCCCCGCGCTAATTCCAAGTGTACATTATTAAATTAAACAATTATAACGTATATAAAATAACAGGGTTTTCGCGACCTCCTGATTTTTCAGGGCCTCCAGGAAATCTCATGAAAAGGCAAAATATACGATAAAGTCCTGAACTTTTTTTGAATTTATTCAAATCTCCTGAAGAATAGACGAAATTGACGTTTTGAGGTGCCAATAAATAAAAAGTGGCATTGCGAGCTTTCATTTGATAAAAATTTATTGCAAAGACGAAAGTAGGCCTATTTTCTAATTCAAAAAATAATAATTTTGACATTATGCTTATCCCTACCCAGACTAGGCCCCGCGCGATCCGTTTCGCATAGGGCCCCGCAAATGCTAGGGCCGGCCCTGCTAGTAGATATCACTATTAAGAACTTTAAAAGGGAGGGTGTGATAATAACTTCAATAGGAAGGATGTATTAATATTATATGATATTACGTCATTATTTTTTGTTTATGTTTTGTGCGAAAGCAAAAGGATTAGATCATTAGATGTAAATAAAAATTTAGCATTGTTAAGAATAACTTTTAGTTATACTCGATTCTGTAAATTTTGCTTCAAGGTTAATTAGTGTAGCCATATAATACTCGCCATTTAGATCTATTTTTAGTAAAGGTAGCAAGATACCTGGAATTCGCTGTATATCATGCAGTTTTATTCGTGGCAACAAAGTTTAAAATAGAAGATTCATTTCACTTTTAAAAACTGATCTCTGCGGCAAAAATATTTTTAACATATCTAGGTGTAGTCTTTGTGATAAATTTAATCCATAAATGTTGATTAAAAAAAGACACCCGTTGACACTATTTGTCAATCAAATATATTAATTTATGTATTTACAAATAAATTTCGGACACCCATTTGGGGGCCCCCCCTAGGTGGGGGCCCGGGGGGATTTTAAAATTCTCCCCCCATCCCCCCCCCCTTAGTTACGCCACTGATAATACGACATTATACATTTACGAAAAGACATTCCGGTGTGCAACCTTTTAGAAGTAACTAGATTTTAAGAGAAACTAAAAAATGTCAAGGACGCTACATTGTACTCTACTGTTGCCAACTAAGAAATAAAGAATTCAGCTCTAAATTGTAACAGTTTCTCAATTCGAGGCAGTTGAATAAGTCTAATGCTTCATCCAGATTAATCTGTTATGGCGGATTATATGGAATAACAACAACAGCACACAATTTATAAATTTATGAGGAAAGTAACATTTATAGTTTAGATGGTAATGGATTTAGATTTATATTTATTTAAATATTAGGTTATATGTTTGTTAAAATTTTAATAAGTTGCGATTAGTGCACCATTTGAGAGCCATTTTTTATTGATACAAACTTGCCTCGATTGATCTCTAGGCCTGAGTCAATGCTTCTTTGAGACTCTAGACTGAGGTTAGAACCCATACCCATAGTTTCATGGTATGACTGTAGCAGGCTCTGACTTCTTTGTATCTGTTTATAGGCTTTGTTGTGTTTTTTTTCTTCTGGTCAGTCTATCCATTTTTTCCTATTTCACACAGATATTGTTTATTCACACCACGAGTCCATTGTATATCTTTATAGCTCTACATATATAAATAATGATCTTTTGGTCCTTCTGAATTAATGTGTTCTGAATACTTTATTTCAATAAATTTCCCATTCTACACATGATTGCATAGCCGCAATAAGAAACCAAATCTAACCATCAAGTTAGGGGAAGCCACTCCGCCTAGCCCAAGTTGAACTGTATGACCTTACACTACTATTATTGCTATCCAAATCGAAGTTGTCTCCTCTTTGGGAATCTCACAGTCCATTTTGTTCTATCTTTCACCTTTTTTTTTTTTTACTATGGCATTCTCCAGAACACATAGAGGCCCCCTCCCCCTCTCTATCTCATGCACTCTCTCTTTCTCTCTTTTATTTATCAATGCCCACTTTCTTTCACTCTCTGCCTCTCACGTGTCCAAGAAAAAAAAAGGTTCTAGGCCCAAGTTCTGTTCTTTTCATAATCCCACCATCTTTCATGTTGAATCCGGTCTCTCTGGTTTAGGCGTCTGCCATATCGACCTGGATAACGATATTCTATTGGAGGTCATCGGATCTTTAAGACAGAAGGGTTGGTGTTAAAGAAAGGCTGGACAAAGGTCAGTGTTCTGGTGGAACCACTTAGACCTACTTGACATAATTAAACTGATCAAAGAGAAAGCGAGAGAGAAGGAGAGACAGAGAAGCAGAGAAAGGTAAAGAGACCAATCAGGGAGAGAGAAAAATCAGAGAGAGGGTTGAAGAAATTTAAAGGGGGAGAGAGAGAGAGAGAGAGAGAGAGAGAGAGAGAGAGAGAGAAATCAGGGAAAAACAGAGAGACGGAAAACAAAGAGAATTAGAAATTAGAGAAACAGAGGCAAATCAGAGAAGAAAAGCAAAAGATGAATCAGAGAGAGAGAGAGAGACAAAGAAATAGAAAAAGATAGAGTGACAGAGAGAAAGACAGAGAAAGACAGAGAGAAATACAAAGCGATAAAAAGAGAGAAAGAGAGACAGACAGAGAGAGTGATATAGAGACAGAGAGAAAGAGAGAGAGTGAGAGAGAAAGATAGAGAGTGAGAGAGAAAGAGAGAGAGTGAGAGAGAAAGACAGAGAGACACAGAGAGAGAGAGAGAGAGAGAGAAAGATAAAGACAACCTTTTTGTTTTGGTGCTATATGTTCAAAGATTGTGTTGTAAGAAGCTAAAAATCTCGGTGATGACAATGTGAGAATCACGTTCACATGATCACGTGACGTGGATTGAATTCAATCCAGTTATTTTGCTTACCATCATTTCTCACCGAAAATAAACTATAAAATACTTTCAATGACATTTAGACAAAAGTTTTTATACAATATAAACTATACAATACCATCGATGACATACACAATTATTGATGATGAATCCTTTTAAAGTTATGTAATTGTTTTTTTCCTTTTTTATTTTTCTTAAATGTCAATTATCTAAAAAAAAAACAAAAAAAACTTGATATTTAAATGCAGTAGATCTAGCTGTCAACTTACGTCTGAACAAAGTAAGAAGCTTTAAGCCCTGACAATGAATGTGGGTTTAAAAAAAAAAAACTGTCTATCTGGTAGATAGATGTTGACGTTTATACAAACAAAAATTTTTTTATTTATCAAATGAGCTGTGTTCTTTTTATATTTTACATAATAGTAATTGTATATTTTATACAAAGCTTATATCAACTCAATCTGTTCGTCTGTCTGTCTGGTAAAAAGTTTGTACACGTTATTTGTTCCACACCCATGCTCAGATCAAGTTTATGAAACTTCGCACATTTATTCATTGTCATATATATACAAGACATGAATCCCCCGAAAAAAAAAAGTCAATTAATTACAGGTAATTACTTCATTTGATACCAACAAGGGAAAATAATCCTTCAGTATTCAAATATATGGCTAAATATGTTGGATCTGGTCCCCTCAGATAATTGTACACTTAATTTCTACCACAACCATACTCGGATCAATTTGAAACTTTAAAGAATTATTATTTTATTGGTTGAATCAATTAAACAATTAACTAATTAGTCAATTAATCATGGATAATTAATTAATTTGTTTAATATTGAATATCATTCTTAAGAGACTTGGGTTGTCAATGCGGAAATCCTCCTCTTAGATAACTTTTCTTTTTCTTTCTACTAATGTATGACTCTAACGCTAGTCTATGTTTTCTGTCTACTAATGTATGACTCTAACGCTAGTCTATGTTTTCTGTCTACTAATGTATGACTCTAACGCTAGTCTATGTTTTCTGTCTACTAATGTATGACTCTAACGCTAGTCTATGTTTTCTGTCTACTAATGTATGACTCTAACGCTAGTCTATGTTTTCTGTCTACTAATGTATGACTCTAACGCTAGTCTATGTTTTCTGTCTACTAATGTATGACTCTAACGCTAGTCTATGTTTTCTGTCTACTAATGTATGACTCTAACGCTAGTCTATGTTTTCTGTTCTACTAATGTATGACTCTAACGCTAGTCTATGTTTTCTGTGCTACTAATGTATGACTCTAACGCTAGTCTATGTTTTCCGTCTACTAATGTATGACTCTAACGCTAGTCTATGTTTTCTTTTCTTTATCAAGCAAGAGAAGTTACAGAGAAATACTAATATAAGTAATGGGGATCGAACGCACGCAATTCGCGTTATTAACCAACCAGCTAACCTGTTATACAAACAGAAATATGTAGCTCTAGATCTATACATATACATCTAAAGTAACAGGGAATATTAATGGCCGCCAAATAAGAGCTCTTCCTTCTTCAAAGTTTTAAATTCAGTTATTCATGAAGTGATCTTGATGATATCTTTACAAACTTTGGTGTCACGAGTGTTATGAAAAATGTTGTCAAAGAAAAATGTTTCAAATTCGTGTCCATGAATAAGGTAATTCTACAGGCGTCTTGAAGGAATTACAAATGAAAGAATAAGAGACGTTTTATTCACTTTTCATGCTGTTTATTCTTATTATTATTGTTTTAGTTAGTAACCGTTGACCTACAAATATAAATGGTGTTAGCGCTTCCGTAATTTACCTAATGATTGGTGCTGAAATGAAGGAGAATTTGCAACTCTGAACGTGAAGCTTTTAACTCATAGTACAGTTAAATCCCAACAGTTCAGTCTAATGTTGATGGAAGGGTGATAGCTTGAGAAAAATTATACGGAATGAAAGAACAAATATTGCATTGTATTTATTATTTAGCTGGAGATTATAACAGAGAATACATTGTAATTATACACTTTTGTCAAAAGAAAAGTTTTCAATAAAGACTTTTCAAAATGAGCATAAAAATTAATGAATATTGCGAAGAGTTGTCGGATCTTTCATGTACTTTTAATAACCTATAGTCCATGTCGTTTCTCTTAAGTTTCAACTGAGTTTAAATCATGATATATAGATATATTAATACTCTGTAAGAACTCTCTTCTTTTAATTTATGTGCACAACAAATATTTCTTTTCAAAATACAGGCAAATATGTTTATGAATATTTTCGCAAAAAGACAGACAGTGAGAGATGGTAAAAGAGAGTGAGAGAAAGAGGGGGATAGTTTGCCTGTTCTAGACGGTCGAGTCTCAACATACTGTCCAGTCTCAACATACTGTCCTGTCTCAACATAACTGTCCAGTCTCAATATACTGCCCAGTCTCAACAAACTTCCCTAGTCTTAACATACTGTCCAGTCTTGACATACTGTTCAGTCTCAACATATTGTCAATTCTCAACATACTGTCCTGTCCAGTCTCAACATACAGTCTCGACATACTGTCCAGTCTCGACATAATGTCCAGTCTCAACATACTGTTTAGTCCTAACATACTGCTTAGTCTTAACATACTATTTAGTCTCAACATACTGTCCAGTTAATACACAATGTCCAGTCTCAACATACTACCCAGTCTCAACATACTGTCCAGTCTCAACATACTGATCAGTCTCAACATACTGCCCAGTCTCAACATACTGTCCAGTCTCAACATACTGTCCAGTCTCAACATACTGTCCAGTCTCAACATACTGCCCAGTCTCAACACACTGTCCAATCTCAACATACTGTCCAGTCTCAACACACTGTCCAGTCTCAACATACTGATCAGTCTTAACATACTGTCCAGTCTCAACACACTGTCCAGTCTCAACATACTGATCAGTCTCAACACACTGTCCAGTCTCAACATACTGTCCAGTCTCAACACACTGTCCAGTCTCAACATACTGCCCAATCTCAACATACTGCCCAGAGGCTCAGCTGGAGATGCTTGTCTCTTTCACCTTTAGTCTTTGACCCGATGCCTTGATTTCAGCGTCATTACAGATGACCACTCTCCGACCACTCTCCGTCATCTAGTTGGAAGAGGGGGGCTGCAGGACAAGTAGACGGATCGGTTGGGTCGTGGTAGACGCCAGAGATAAGACCTCTAGACTCAAATTACAATAAAGATGTACCGATAGGGACGCTGTGTAGGGTGTTATGTCTCCAGTGTACTATTACAAAGTATCATCCTGGGACTTAATGGTAGGACATTGATGGTAGGATATTGATGGTAGGACATTGATGGTAGGATATTGATGGTTCTTACAATGTACAGGCTGGAGCTACTTGAAAGTAGTTTTTTTTAAGGTTTGTGTTGATTGTAATTATCTAGGTTTATCAAGGCTATACTGATCTAGGTTTATCTGGATTGTGCTTATCTAAGCTTATCTCGATTGTGTCTATCTACATTGTAGTTATCTAGATTTATAGAGATTGCGCTAATCCATGTTTATTTATTTCTAAAGTAAAAAAAAAACATTTTTTTTTAATTTTTTTAGAATAGAGACATTTAAAAAAATGCTTTTAAAGAAATATTAAAATACAATCAATGTATGTCTGCTAGGGCTGCTACATAGACTAACACTGTCAGTTGATTACTTTTAATTACTAATGAATACAATTTTTTTTTTTGATGTTTATGAAACAAAAGAGAAAAAAAAACCTACACTTATTTAGAAAATATTGTTATTACATGTCTAACTCTTGTTAAAATCCATGAGTTAATTAATACATCACGACTAAAATAATAATAATTAAAATATTTGTATGGAACATTTCATGTGTTTAAGTATGTAACGTGAGTTCTACGTGAGTTCTATGTGAGTTCTACGTGAGTTCTTAATGTTTAGATAATACTTTTGTTATAATATCGAGAGAAAGAAGAGTCTACTAAATATTGTTTATTTGCTAAAAGTGTCTTTTTGTGTGCACTGTTTAGTCTCGTAGTCCCACGCTCTTGCCTGAAGTGTCTTTCTATGAGAGACGAGTCCTTGTAATCACAACACATTTCCATAAGGATCAATAAAGTAGTCTTAGTCTTAGTCTTACTGGTGACTCCTACAAGAAGTATCTCGCCGAATGATGCTACTAATGAATTGATAAGTTTTGACTTACATTCTCTCTTTGGATCTTCAGGCTCTTAAAAATGATTGTCTACATTCTAGAGTTAGTTTTCTTTCGTAATTTTATCCAGCTATTCTAATTTTTTTAGAGCGTAAAGTTCATCTAGCAGCCATCAATGAAATATCCAACATTAAATACTTGACGCAATCCTGAAACCTCCGACTCTTAAACAATCATCATTGAAATACCCGACGCTTGATGCTTACGTAATTAAAACACATGGCTATTGGAGCGAAATGAGATTAACACAGACCCACATGCCATAAGGTGCATCAAGAAATGACCAGTGAAACTTCGGCCATTAATTGTATTAGCAATGTCCTCATATTAAAATAAAAAGTAAAGTTAACTTGTCAGACCTTGTGGTCTATAGGGCAGATGATGTAAAGGCCACATTTTCATGTGGTCTACGGTTAACGAGGGTGTCATGTGGCCAGCTACCACCTTTACTTTTCCACAACTTATACCAGGTACCCATTAGAGTTGGCTGGACTCATAGGCGTCCAAAGATCCCAAAATTAAAACTCCCAGTTTTCACAAGGATTGGAACCCGGAACCCTCGGTCCAGAAGCCAAGCGCTTAGTCATTCAGCAACTACGCCAATTCTGTCATATCTTTTTTTGTTTGTTTTGTCTACTTATAAGTATTACATTATTAAACTTACATCAAGTCATGTCTACATGAATAGGAACAGAATTTAACGAACGGTTATACAGTATACACAAATGATTGGTTTGAATGTTTTTTAGTTGTTGTTTTTTCAGGAAACTAGAATTGGTTGGAGTGTTAAGTGTTATGTTCTTTAAACAAAACAGAAGTTATTATTATTGTTAACAAAAGTCAAATAATAAGGTAGACCAAGAGAGGGCATCTGTTTAAATGTTCATGAAATATGAACTACTATTTAACTTTGAATTGATTATACATATCAATTGCTCTCCAAAACAAAATGATTGCTATCATTGAATAGAAATATCCATTGGTTCAGCTAAACATCCTATTTTGTAGTCGTTTTTCAAGAGGTCCACATAAAATGAGAGAACTGCATTTGTGTATAGTGTCAGTGCTGTACTAAAGAATAAACCACTTTAATCATTGCGTTGGTGCATAATGCTCTCAATAACATGCATTTGAA
Organism: Biomphalaria glabrata; assembly: GCF_947242115.1. Classification (NCBI taxonomy): domain Eukaryota; kingdom Metazoa; phylum Mollusca; class Gastropoda; family Planorbidae; genus Biomphalaria; species Biomphalaria glabrata. Next base: position 16,899,933 of record NC_074716.1, read on the forward strand.
ATAGTGTTACCTTTGGAAATATATTCGTGGATATAAAAAAAATGTACAGATTATGAAATAATATTAAAATGTTTTCTCTTTTTTTCTTTTGGTTAATTTATAAATTAAACCATAATTAAACTGAGCTGTTTTTTTTTTCTCAGTGACTTATATAGATTTTTAAAAGTCTAAACCGGAGTTAGGCAAACAAACAAAATGCCATTATGTCCAAGGAAAAAAACAACAAATCTTAATGACCAAGCCTATTATGGGGTCCTCACATCGGTCCTCAATTGTAAACATAACAAAGAATAAAACAATGGTACAAATATTTCATTATTTCTATGTGTTCTTTTTTTTTTTCAACTTTATATTGAAGTCAATTTTTTTTTAAAATTATAGAAATTTCTTTTACAAATACTAGACCTCTCGTACCCTTAATGTATTTGTAAATTCTTTTTTTTCAATTACTATATTCATATCTCCGTTAGCCGAAAAGTGTTTACTGTTGTATTTGTAATGTAACTATTTCAGACGCTTAGAAGAGGTCCGAAAGGAGATTTCAATATTTATTTTGGGTAACAAAGACTTTAAAGTTAAAATAAAGAAAAAAATTAATAACAGATTGGTGACTAGTCCGGAACAATTTCATTCTACGTGGATAATTAAGTGGCTAACAGTCTTAGACGTTAAGTCTGATTCTAACCTTTTTATTATTCATCAGCATTAGTCGTTTAAAATTGTATAGGCAGACTAAGGCAGTATTCTACAGTTGGCGTTACCTTTTGTTTTAGTATGCTACAAAATGTAGTATACACCACTTGTGATGTTTACATCCTAAGAATATTACGTCTTCGAGTAAATGAAGAAGTTTTCATTTGACCAAGTCCCCTAACAAAAAAAAAAAAACTCAAGGAAAGGAAAGAAAATTGAAAGTCAATCACGACAGTCTGAGAACCGTCGACTAACATGATTAACTTTCACCAATGTTTAATACTGTAATATTGATCGGTCCTCTCGTCATACTCTTCCTTTCTCTCTCACTCTTTTACTTCCTTTCTCTCTCTCTCTCCCTCTCTCAGTGAGGGTCTATCTTTCATTTAGAGGTTACTTTCTCTAGTCCAGTTTACTAGTAAGTATTTGTTTGGAGTTTCTGGCACCTCCGTTTCCCCCTCTTCCTCTCCACGTAATGCTACCTCCCCCCGCCCTCAACCAAAGCTCCTCATGAATAACTCACGGCTGCCGCTGTTTCGCCTTAAACCCTAAATTCGATTTGCGCTTGTCAAGAGGACAGCACTAGCCACCTTTTCTTTTGGTTTTATGACGTCACCAGTCTCCAGTTTGGGTGTATGTGTGTGTGTGTTGAGAGACATCTGGGTAATTAGACTTAAAGGTATTTGACCAGGTCACCTCTGTGTTGAGGCCTTAAGATAAGCGAGTTTAAGGGCACAGTTTAGTGAGATCTTGAAAGAACTTAAGACTGGAGCTCATCGACCTGGACTCAGATTATAATTGGAAATAAAATCTATAAAGGCCTTAATTACAATATAGAAAAATAGACATCTTAATTAAATAAAGTATTCGTTCACAAAAGTGGGGTTTTTTTTTGTTTAGGGCAGCCACAACGATAGTATCGGGTTCGAATCATATTTGAGGCCGGGATACAAATCTATAATGATTTTCTTATCCGAGTACAAACTGAGTAGTAGCAGACACTGCCATAACTACGTCAACAGAGGATAGTTGATCTTTCTGCTGGCTACACGACAGGTCAGTGACGTCTGGTTCAAAGATTCTAAGTACACACAGTTCATCAGCGCCCCCAGCACGATATCTTATGACGTAATACACACGTGGATAGTATTTAAATTTAGCACTGGTAAATAGTAACAGAAACTTTTTTGTCTTATTACCACCTACACCCCCCACACCATCTGTTGACAAATTATCTACGTATATTCAAACCCAGTTGAAGACATTCTTTGACCTCAACCTTTTTCAAATAATCTTCGTTCTTGTTTTGGAACTCCGATGTAAAGGAGATGTGCGGAGTACATTTCTTTTCTTGGCATGCTGCGACGATTTATGTTTGAGTATCAGATGACAACAATGTCTTAATGTTTCGATGCGATAGTGTCAATAGACAATGCGTTTCTAATGTTATAATTTTTGTACAGTTCTCTCTTGTAAAAATTTATTTTTAGAATTTTTAAATAAAATCGTGATGCCGGAGATATTACTTCAAAGTACAAACTCAAAACACAAATCTTCTTTTAAACAAATGCAAACCTCTATTCTGGAACTAGAAATCACTTTAATAATATACACACTACATGAATATACATTACAATTCCATTCTGTTACTCTAGTCGTCACTCGATATTGAATAAGCAAGCCTTTAAATACTACCTCTTCTAGTAACGTCCAAAGTATTTATAGAACTTACTTAAAACCCGTCATCGTTTTAAATAAACATGTCATTACTTGTCAACAACATACAACCATAACCTTGTGCTAGAAAATATTCAATCTAAAAATAAACTTAATGCAATAGCTGCCTTATGCTACATGACACATGCAAATTTCGAAAATTAGACTTTGTAAATTTGACTTTATTAATGTTGGTAATTATGTATCCACTGAAAGGTGACACTTACCAAGAGATACCTCTTTCGAAAAGCAGAGATCTATAAAACTTAACTGCAGTGTTTCTCAAGATGGGTAGAACTGCTTTAGCGAAGAACTATTTACAAATGTCTTCTATAAGAAACGATTTAAGTGGATTGTTCAACAAATTAAATTTCTTTAAGAAAAGGTTATAATGCTCTTTTTATTTTTTCTTTGGTTAAACATTTAGAACGACATGGTAGATACAACTTTGCCAAATGACAAAAAAAAAATACGTCTTTGCGTCAAGTTCGCACCCCTCATGGTCAGAGTGGAAAAAGATGATTGAAAATCTTTGTTTTATATCTAATGACAACTACAATATTTTCTGTGTGAATCATTGTTATGTTGTTATTTTATGTTTTAGTTCAAGTAAGCACAAATATTAATATGTTTGAATGTTTGAGCTGCTACGTTTTGTACCTTTACACCATCTCAAGTTAAGACTCCATGCTTCAAGCTAACAAGAAAGGTCATGCCTGTATGTTTGACATGAGATTGTATTGGACATCCTTCCCGCAGTGCATGTCACTAGGTCGTGTTTCTGGCAAGATCCAGGTCTGCACTGCATGCGTCACTGACTTCATTAGCTGACTACGCACTCAATGAGTATACATTTTATAACAACGCTGTCAGTGGTAAGGTGGTTTTAAGTGTACGAATTATGTATAATGTTAATAGACGAGGGTTAATAGCTGAAGGCGCCTTAAAGGCGGAATGTAGTTTCATTTTTGTTGTAGTGGAATGCTGAGTTAGGGTAATGCATGTATTTATTAATTGCAGTTATAAGAAAGGTGTGACTGTGTGATAGAGGTTGTAGTAGATCCAGTGAGATCTGAGAATAAAGTTTCTTGTTTTTCTAGTTGAAAATTTAAAATAAGAAAATATCAAGGTAAAAAAAAAAAAGCTACACTGTCAGTTAAAATAAATTAAATACATTTTTGGTGGTCCTTGGGACAAACAAAGGTTAAGAAAAAAGATAATCATTGATGAAATTAAAAAAAAAGGTAAACATTGAATGTTTCAAAACTTTAGCGCTCACTTCATCGTCCTGGTTCAAACGATGCTCACACTATTTATGAGCTGACAAACTGTTGACTTCCGTTGACTGCTGGGCCATCAAAAACGTTGGGAATAGCACACACACAGAAACAAGGTGATTATAGAACTCAGACATAGACGTATACTTTCTTTGCGTGGTTTGTTTCCTGTAAGTTATTAGACCTACGACTTTATAGACTTCTTATTACATAAGGAGATAGATTATATATATCTCCATCTATAACAACTATAAAGATTTTGTCTGTTAAGTGTGTACGAGGTTTCCATTCACTTTACAGAATAAAAAATTTCTTTTTTTTTTTTGTTCAAGTAAACTTGTCATCATAAAAGTCTACATGTATGAAATATGGCGACAGATGGCGCTCTTTAAAGAAATAGTTAATTCGTGTTTGTGTGTTGAACTCTTTATTTTTTTATTTTTTTTTTGATGAGGTGAAAAACATTAGCTCCTTGACACACATACGGTTTTTTAAAGGTTTTTTTTTTTTTTATGTCACACTCTTTCCTCTGTGTTTTATCTCACAAGTATTTCTCTTCAAATACATGCACGAAATAATTAACTTCAATAAGCGCGAAATTCTTAGAAAGCAGAGCGTCAAGGGGAGAGAAGTGGCTTTTCACAGCACTCACGTCTGCTGCTTTGGGAAAGGAAATAGTAAAAAAATAAAACATCAATAAAAAGAAAGGATTTTCCTAATTTATATGAGAATTGATCGTTTTGTATCATCATTGTTTTTGTTCTTGATGAAGAAGTACTTTTCTTTTTCGAAACTGCTTTGATAATTTAAAAAAAAGTATGTCAAATCTATAGGCTTATATAGCGTATATGTATTTCTTTGTCCTATGTGACAAATGCAAAATAATTATGTCACATAATTTCATGTAACATACATAAATCAGCATTCAAATATTCAAATATTGACCTAGCGAATAGGAAATAGTCTAATGTAGAAACGTCAAAATTGATCCAATTAATTGAAAATTGCAAACATCAACAATTACCTAGTTAATTGAAAATAAACAAATGTGCAAATATCAATAATGACCTAGTTAATTGAAATAGACTAGTATAATAATATTGATCTTGTAAATAATAACATTGACGTAATTTTGAAAATAGAGTAATATAATCATATTAAATAATTAATTGAACATTACTAGTATACTAATATTGACCTGGTTGTTTGAGAATAGACTAGTATGCTGAAATCAATATTGACCTAGTTGTTTGAGAATAGACTAGAATGCTGAAATCAATATTGACCTAGTTGTTTGAGAATAGACTAGAATGCTGAAATCAATATTGACTTAGTTGTATGAGAATAGACTAGAATGCTGAAATCAATATTGACCTAGTTGTTTGAGAATAGACTAGAATGATGAAATCAATATTGACCTAGTTGTTTGAGAATAGACTAGAATGATGAAATCAATATTGACCTAGTTGTTTGAGAATAGACTAGAATTCTGAAATCAATATTGACCTAGTTGTTTGAGAATAGACTTGTATGCTGAAATTAATATTGACCTAGTTGTTTGAGAATAGACTAGAATGCTGAAATCAATATTGACCGAGTAAAATAATTAAAAACATATTTTTTAGAAACTAAGCTTATCTAAGAGGAAGAACCATGAAATCACTTCCATATTTCTTAATACTGCAAGAATAAGCTCCCTTAGTCTACAGAAAACAAAATTAATTAATTACCTTTAGTTGATTACCTATTTAGTTAATTTATTTTCTTGATAAATGTAATGCCATGGACTTAACCTTCTTTTAAATTTCAGCGGAAGTGAGAGAAAGAAAACGTGTAGAAAAAGTAATACGGGGAATAGCTCCATATATACAGCCACATCTCTCATTAAGTAGCATTTTATTTCCTTTGTTGATACCATTCAAAATAATTAATTATTAATAATCAATTAACTATTTGGTTAAGGTTTTGATTAACTCAAGTTTTGTTAGGCAAAACAAATAATTGTGTAAGAGTTCACTTTGACCCGAGACAGTGAGTGGGACTAATAACGTCTACAAAAACATTGTATCAAACAGAATGAGCTGATCTAAACTTTGTAATAAATAGGGCTCCGCAAAACGTCAATACTGCCTTGTAAATGTGTTCAACATTCGTATTTCGATGTGCGAATATTCATATTGTAATTAGTCCGTCTTTGTATAATGATACATAGTCTGTAACTTTAAGCCACTGGGGAGTGTATAGAATTATTGGGAAGCAAATAGAAAGTTTTACCCTCAAAATGATTTTCTAAAATTAAAATGTAATTTTTTATTTTTTTTCACTCAAAATATTTCCTAATGATATGCCATTTACTATCATATTTTTAATACGCCTTCTCAGACTAACCCAACTCATGGAGAATCAGCCCGACCTATAGGGTCTTGACTTACAAAGGGGAGATAATGATAAATCAGGAAATTTTTATGTTTAGTGTAATTATAGCTAGGCGAAACTCGTTATTTTAAACATTGGTGACAAATATTTTAAATAAATTGCAAAAATAATTAAATAAATAAATAAAGTTAGGAAAAATAAGAAACACTCTTGCTGATATAAACAAATATTTAAAAACATCAGTACATTATTATACTATTTATAAATAGTTTGGAGTCATGCGAAGTTTGTGCTATTCGAGCTACTGTTATGGTTCTATACTCCAGTACTATAGGTATTGTAAAAGAAATAGTTTAAAATGTCACAAATAGGCAGGATTGTTTTCTTATTTGTAAGTCTTGCTGAACTGTATATCTTAAGAGGGTGCAGTAATAACGTTCATATACTTCTAATACTTGATTTGAATAGCGATCCATTATGTCTTGCACTATTGAATACAAATCATGTGCCTCACTGTATATGTTTTACAAGTTTAAAACAAAAATGGTGTGCTGCAGCTTTTTAATGTATAACTCGTTGCTACTGAGAGCAAAGATATCATTTAAAATATTACTAATAGAATATTGCTTAGAAATGATTGAAATACCCCTTTCAAAATCAATCCATTTTCTATAACAGATAGTCTAGCAAATAACTGATTACAACGTCATTTTATCGATGACATAACTTTAGTTTGATAAAGTATATATATATATATATATATATATATATATATATATATGTATATATATATATATATATATGTATATAAAGAAATATAAAGATATTTTTAGATGTAGTACGAACTAATGAAGAAAGAGAAAGGCCCGTTTAACACGGATATATCTCTCGCTAAAATATTTTTTCTTAAACCTATTGTATGGTAGAGACTAAAATACAAGCTAATGATAATATAATAATAAGTATGAGCCTTGTCTATGAGTCGAAAGATTATTGAGTTGAATGCAGTCCTTCACGTGGAATACATAGCCCAGCTGTGACATGCATATTTTGTCAACCAGCGTAGACGTGACGTAACCATTGTCTGCCAGTGGTCTATGCACGGTCTCTGTTCACCGTCAACATCTGTCCTCGGCAGTGGATTTCTGTTTGGTCTCAAATGTATATGTAAAAATCTCCATCTGTCTCGTTCGGAAGCAATCTGCTGCCAGGTGCTCTCGTCTTTGTCAATTAAAGCAAGTTGGCACCTAAGCTGGTCTTTAAAGTGTTTCCGGCGGGGTGGGGGCACCACTGTTACCTTACCCCAAAAAAATGCCTAAGAGAAGTCCATCTATTTCTATACTATCCATAGCGGTATTAGTAAGAACATCGCTATTTGTGGCGCGGTCTTGCCTTCGAATGTCCACAATGGAGATTCCTTGCCCTATTGTAACAAACTAAACGGCTCCATTAGAGAAAGTAAAAAATTTACTGTCATCATTAATGACCGTCACCGACTAGTTTACGTTAAGAGTGTTGCGGTTAATTACGTACGCGTCTAATGAAGATGAAAGTAGAAGCTAAACGCCTCGGAACATTACTGTAACTCTTCATAACGAGACCTGCCGAAGATAAATCATGGGTACATTACAAGGAAAATGGGGTAAAAAATCTTATGATGTGTAAAGCTTTCTAGAGAAGAAAAAATTAGCCAAACGAAGTTCTGGAAGATAATTTCTTACGGAGACACTGTTTCCAGCCTGCTTGTCCTATTAACATTATTACCTCGAGTAATAATTTATTCTCCGGGTTTTCCCGATCACAATCGTTTGTAGGACAATTTGTAAAAGATTTCCTTTTGATGAGGCTTTCATAATCTGACTGAAACAAACTTTGGCGCCAGCTGGTAATTGGATCGAAAGGATGCAGCCTGCAGGGGAGTGCTGAAAAGATGATGCCTCAATGGCTGCAGGGTATGCAAATGGTCTGTGCCAAGATGTATACGTTTGTATTACTATATCTCTACATCTTGTTCAGCTAGGTATTATTCAATGTACTAAATTTTTAGCAGTGTAGCAATGTCACCAAAAACAACAACAACAACAATGTTCTACTACTACTGATACTAAGGCTCGTTTTCGAGTTGAAGATTAGTGAGGAATGCAATATTTCCCGTGGCTGCAACTTCACTAATGCTAAAACAAAATAAAAATTCACAAAGACTTAAAATACAAATGCAATAATACTACCACATTACCAATATACCAAATGTTACTGCATGGCACAAACAGTTTTAGAAACACTTAGCTTGTAAGTGTTCGAGTTCCTTCACCTGAACACTAAGGACATGCCAACTGAGACTACTGAGCTTGTTCCTACTACGTGTTGGAGTTCCTTCACCTGAACACTAAGGACATGCCAACTGAGACTACTGAGCTTGTTCCTACTACGTGTTGGAGTTCCTTCACCTGAACACTAAGGACATGCCAACTGAGACTACTGAGCTTGTTCCTACTACGTGTTGGAGTTCCTTCACCTGAACACTAAGGACATGCCAACTGAGACTACTGAGCTTGTTCCTACTACGTGTTCGAGTTCCTTCACCTGAACACTAAGGACAAGCCAACTGAGACTACTGAGCTTGTTCCTACTACGTGTTGGAGTTCCTTCACCTGAACACTAAGGACATGCCAACTGAGACTACTGAGCTTGTTCCTACTACGTGTTCGAGTTCCTTCACCTGAACACTAAGGACATGCCAACTGAGACTACTGAGCTTGTTCCTACTAAGTGTTCGAGTTTCTTCACCTGAACACTAAGGACATGCCAACTGAGACTACTGAGCTTGTTTCTACTACGTGTTCGAGTTCCTTCACCTGAACACTAAGGACATGCCAACTGAGACTACCGAGCTTGTTCCTACTAAGTGTTCGAGTTTCTTCACCTGAACACTAAGGACATGCCAACTGAGACTACTGAGCTTGTTCCTACTACGTGTTCGAGTTCCTTCACCTGAACACTAAGGACATGCCAACTGAGACTACTGAGCTTGTTCCTACTAAGTGTTCGAGTTTCTTCACCTGAACACTAAGGACATGCCAACTGAGACTACTGAGCTTGTTCCTACTACGTGTTCGAGTTCCTTCACCTGAACACCAAAGACATGCCAACTGAGACTACCGAGCTTGTTCCTACTAAGTGTTGAGTTTCAACTCATTAAAGTTAAAGAGGTTATTGTCTCATCGTCTGTGTTCCAGTGTTTTATTTCATCCCCAGCTTGTATCACACACACACAGAACAGACAGGTTGTTATATCTTGACGGTTCTTGTCCATCACCACACTAACGACAGAAATCATAGCAAACAATATTGATCATATTAGCTACATCTTTAACGTCCACGTCCATAGACCTGGCGTGATTTTGTACATGACATTGATGACCTTCAGATTGGAATTTCACGCATGAATATTGAAATAACCTTTAAAAAAATAATTATAAGATAATAATACTTTTATATAATATTTGATATTAATATCATGTGTTGCCAAAGTAATACACTTAATCAACTTCATAGTTCAAATCTCTCGCAGAAAGTCTACGGGGGATGGCAGCGGGCAGAGTATGAACCCTGGGCCATGGAGACGATCGAACGACTATCCTTAGTACATATAACACGACCATGCAGACAGGCTTATTAGACGTTTTTAATTGATTTGTGATTGGTTTACTTCACTCTACTTATTGTTTCGATTTATCGATGATACAATCCAGACTGATTGATGGGCTAGTTAGTCTGATAGATCTGTTATCTTGACTGATCGATCTACTTGTAAACCAACGAATCGATCCACTTCTGCTTGTATTAACCCGTTACAGTCTAACTTTACAAGCACTTAACTGAGGTCAGTCGTCCAAATTTGTTCAGCTCCCAGGCTTTCTGGACTTCTTTACCTAGTCGTATTGACCATTTGGTTTCCAGAGCAAACACTGAGATAGAGCGTCTCTCTCACTCTCTCTCTCTCTCTCTCTCTCTCTCTCTCTCTCTCTCTCTCTGACCATTATCACTCTCTCACACTATTCTATCTGGTCTTATACCTACTAACACCCCCAGCAGGTAGTGGGCACCCATCCCTCCCTGCTTCAGGATCACTTCCCCAGTTTCCTCCCCTGACTTCCCCGAGTCTCAAGTGGGTATGTGTTTCCCTTAGCCTGTGTGCCTGTTAGTCGGTGTCAGAACTTTGCCAGGAAGTCGCTGAGTTATCACTTCTTGGCGGCCATGTTATTTTAATCTTAACAGGCATGTTATGGTAACATCCACCGCCATGGCTTTTGGTACCAATGTCGAAGCGACTCGTGGCGATATTTTATTCAGATATTTATCTTGCTTTCTATTACAAATAAATTATAAACGCATGCGCACTGCCAACTATTCCTACCTTTCATTTGAAACAATCCATATAGCCTTGTGACATATTTATTCAAAATTTTACACAAAGTCAATTTTAATGTTAACATCAACTTTCTGGCTTTTCAAAGCATGACTTAAGAAAGAAACATTTTATAATTAATAAATTATACATTAAAACAACAACAGTAATAATTAATTTTATGCTATTAAGTGCGATGTTTGATCGAGAGGCTGAGTAGGTCTGGGCATGACTTGGCTACTTATCCAGGAAATTCGAGGTTCGACACCCGACTGATGAGTGCCTAAAGGCACAACGGAATACCCATTCTTCTAATTGTCCACAAAGAGATTGTACCATAGAGCTCAGGGCATGATATAAGCATGAAAGTAAATCTATATAAAAGCTATCTAAAAAAAAAAGGTTACAAAGACAGTTAGTTTGGAAAAACAAACTCGAAATCGGCCCCCGAAGTGGTCTACCCAGGCAGGTAAAAAGGCAGGTTTCAATATTTTCAGACAGAATATGAGAAGTAGATATTCTATCAAAGGCTAATGACAGAGAAGAATGTAGAAGGAAGGTTAACAGATCTTGTGTGGTGCCCCAACGGTCCATCAAACCAAAGGATAGGTGAAAGTCATGTAGTAGTTTGATGTGAAACTGGTCTAACTGATGTCATATAATGATTATCTAATTGATCTAATTGTTTTGTAAAGGGTCAATCTCCTATTCAAAGCCTCAAAAAAAAAAAAACTCGTAAAAAAAAAATTCTCTAGTTATGTGGTGTGTGGTAGAGTGCAATTCACGCGATAATGTGAAAAACTATTTATTAATTAGTGTTTTAAATTATGTTCGACCAATATGCAAACTACATAGATTTTTTCTCTTCAAAAAAAAGTAAACATTTTTTTGTAAATGTAGTACTTATAACAGAACTTATTTAACTTAGCAATACAATAGCAAAAAAAAAATTACAAAAAATCTAAAACCGTTTGCATGCATGTGTTAAAAATATGGAAAATAGGCATCTCCCTTACTAAATAACCTCCCGTGTTTTTACTATTAATAATGAATAGCTGTAAAAAAGGTGTATTTTTATGAAACAAAATCTGCTTGCATAGTTAATTTTAAAATTATATGTTTATCTTTCATAGAAGAAAAATGTAGCCGTTGCATCAGAATTTTAAATGGTCTGAAATATCATTATGTCGGATTTTCAATATATTTTCTAGTTTACGAGATCTAATCGGGACGGACGAACGGAGGAACAGACAGACCACACAAAACTAATAGCGTCTAAATATTAATAAATAAATACTCCAGTCTAGCCTCTGTGGCATTTCGCGTCTCGAGAATTTGACATTTCCCTTTGCAACCTCTCATATGACTAAAGAGTCCAGTTTCTGATATACGACTATGGTCACAGGTTGAGCATCAGTAACTACCAGGCGCTGTTGCGCTTTCACTTGTATCTCTACTTCTGCTGTGCAAGCCATCTGCACTACAGGACCCTTCCTTTATGCTCGCTCTCCATGTGGATCTTTTCAATGCCTCTTCTTCCCAACTGTTAGTGTTTAGTTTGAAGGACTTCATGTCGCGCAAGCTTACATCATTCCACCAAGTGGACTATCTGCACCTCTCCTGCCTTTTATTAGATCACCATACAAAATATTTCGTGGAGGTCGACCTAGCGACATTCTGTGAACATGTTCAAGCCAGATAAGACCTGACACCCTTTCCTGGCAGAACTTCCTTGTTGGTTACCTTAAGCATCGTGGGGTGTACAATATTCAGCTTGTTCTTTTACCTGCCAAGAAGTAGGTGGATTTAGCGATCTATTGGAGCTGACCAAACAGTTGATGTTTCTGTGGCCGACAGTTGATGTTTCTGTGGCCGACAGTTGATGTCTCTGTGGCCGACAGTTGATGTCTCTGTGGCCGACAGTTGATGTTTCTGTGGCCGACAGTTGATGTCTCTGTGGCCGACAGTTGATGTTTCTGTGGCCGACAGTTGACGTTTCTATGGCCGACAGTTGATGTTTCTGTGGCCGACAGTTGATGTCTCTGTGGCCGACAGTTGATGAGTGTGTCATGTGGTCAGCACTAAGAACAACCGCCTTTACTTCCCCAAGTATTTAAGTCTCATTGGAAGTCTTCTACTATAATTCCAACATATCTACAAGTCCAATATGTTATATAGATACAAAATGAAACATTTTGAACATAGTGCACTTTTTAAATGAAAAAGACATGGAGTACCATTGAATGTATGACTTCATGAGAAAAAAATCAAGATGGCGATATTGTGTTACTCTCAGACCGAGATGACCTATTTTCTGATATAATCAAGCGCTCTGAAACTCTCTCCTGGCTTGTTTTGTTTTTTTTATTTCTAAAAAAAATGTTTTCATTTCCACAGATTGTATTTGCTTTAAAAAACTTGAACACGGATTTCATCAATTTCAACCAAAATTGAAAGCACACAAATATGCGGAATGTACAACGTAAAAAAATAGAGCACTAGTTGTAATCAAATTAGAATTAGGACATAATCTAATTTTAAACAGAATGTTTTACACATAGATTTGTAGTTTGAACTGTGATTCATGCTAAACATATTTTAAATACACGTTTTGATGCTTAATGTTGTAACAAACTCTTTAGCAGTAAATGTTGTAACAAACTGTTTAGCAGTAAATGTTGTAACAAACTCTTTAGCAGTAAATGTTGTAACAAACAGTTTAGCAGTCAATGTTGTAACAAACTGTTTAGCAGTAAATGTTGTAACAAACTCTTTAGCAGTAAATGTTGTAACAAACAGTTTAGCAGTCAATGTTGTAACAAACTGTTTAGCAGTGAATGTTGTAACAAACAGTTTAGCAGTGAATGTTGTAACAAACTGTTTAGCAGTGAATGTTGTAACAAACTGTTTAGCAGTGAATGTTGTAACAAACTGTTTAGCAGTCAATGTTGTAACAAACTGTTTAGCAGTGAATGTTGTAACAAACTGTTTAGCAGTGAATGTTGTAACAAACTGTTTAGCAGTCAATTTTGTAACAAACTGTTTAGCAGTGAATGTTGTAACAAATTGTTTAGCAGTCAATCTTGTACAAAAAAAAAAACTGTTTATAAGCCATTGTTATATAATTACATCCAGAGACACTTTAGATGATTTACAGGGCCGGTTTTACACTTTGTAAGGCCCTAACTTATTTGAGATCTAGGGCCCGTTGTAATCAACAAAAGTTTTTACTCTTTCTTCAAAGTAATTAAAAATATTTTTGAAGTGGGGGCCCTAAGCTATTTCTTATGTTGCTTATAGGTAGATCCAGCACTGGAGATATTCATTTCTCTTGCTCGGCTTTTATGTCTCGTATTTATTGACAAGTGTAATCGCTCTAGAAAACAAATAAAATATTCATCTGTATATTTGTCCTGGTTCGGTGTCCCATTTCACCACGTTGTCTTGATCACGTGGTCTACAAATAAGTCGGTTCATTTGGCACTGGGGAGGGGGCGGGGGGGGGGGGAGGGGGGGAATTTTCTTTGAACTACCCAGATCTGAATGTCGCAAAGTCAGCTTGGAGGTCAAAAAAGTGTTTTCTTTGATTCCTGGCTCAATTATCTTTCTTTCATTGGCAACTTCCGGTTCCGGATGATGCCAACGTAATCATAGCTATCCCAGAGTTCACACGCGGTCTACTTTCTGTAACGTCCACATCCTGCAGGTGTGATGTCTCCAGGGACACGCAGCACACCTACAGTAATTGTTTATTGGGAATTTCTTGCTTTTGTTGACTAAAACGAGGTTTCGAAATAAGTTTTAAGAAACTACACAGAGAAATAAATATGTCTTTATTGTCGAAAATCGAGAATTAAATTTGGCTAAAATATGTTTTAATACCTAAAAATAACGTAAAGAAGGAAGTCAATCTTTTTTTTTCTTTGTGAAAATGTATTCATCTTTTTGAATTTCTTTGACTGTTAATACCAACTTTCGATACATTTAGAAAGATAATTGTTTTTCTTTTCGCAACATGTTTTAGATTTAGATAAGCTTTTATAATTTAGTTTAAAAGATTTAAATGTAGAGCCAAATTAAATTGGTGCATGAACAAATGTTTTTGTTTTTTATATTTAATTGCAATGTAAAATCATGTCTATAAAAATACTTTTTTTTCTTAACTAAAATAAGTAAATGAAAAGTAAAATAAGAAGCTTTGTGAAGTGTGACATATGTTATACGAATTTTCGAAATTTTTATTTGTTTACAAATATCCACTGCACTGGGTTTTTTTAATTAAAATAAAATAAAATGGAATGCTTTGGCAAAATCCATTCATAATACTTTGTAATCAAAGCCAACAGAAACAAAGTCAAAGTCTTCTTTAAGACAGGAAAACAAAACGTGACCTCAAAAGTCACAGATCAACTACTTTGTACTTCAACACCCACTATAAAACAATTCATGCTGTAATTCAACACTCTCTATGAAATATCTCAGCTACTTTGTACTTCAACATTTTCTAAGAAAGGTCTCAAGTTCACTCAACTACTTTGTACTTTAGCACTTACTATGAAATATCTCGACGACAACTTTGTACTTCAACACCTTCTTTGAAATAACTCAGCTACTTTGTACTTCAACACTCGCTATAAAATAATTCAGCTACTTTATCTTATCTTATCTTATATAATACAGACGTTACTTCAAAAAAGAAGATGATTACGTCCTACGCGTCATGCATTTAGTCATACATATTAACCAATGACTTAAATTCTGCCAAGTCACTGGTTTTCCTGGCTAGCTTAGGCAACCCATTCCATGCTCTAATAGCACTAGGGAAGAAGGAGCATTTGTACAAATTTGTCCTAGCATAATGGACGAGGAATGTGCCTTTATCTTTGTGTCTTTCAGAGTATTTTATTAAACTTTGTTTTTGTATTTGAAGATTATGGTTTAGTGTTTTATTTATAATTGCTACTTTACTTTTGAGTCTTCTGTCCTGAAGGCTTTCTAAATTTAGTGATTTTACTAAAGGTGTTACTTTAGTCAAATGGGAATATTCGATTGTTATGAATCTCACTGCTCTATTTTGTATCTGTTCCAGCTTCCTAAACGGAGGATGCATATTCTATTATTGGCCTAACCAAGGTTTATTAACATTTTAGTTTTATGTTCTTATTTGATTTATAGAAATTTCTTTTAATAAACCCTAATGCTTTGTTTGATTTTTTTGTAGTTTCATCAATATGTGGATTCCATGACAGTTTTTCATTTATTATAACACCTAGGTATTTTGCGTTTTTAGTCTGTGTTACTGGTTTGCCATGAATAAGATAAGTGGAATTAATTTGTTTTAGTTTTTTTGTTACTCTTAACAACTGACATTTTTCTGGGTGGAAAGACATGCTCCAATTTGATTCCCATTTCTGTAATTCATCTAATTTTCTTTGTAAAATATCTGTGTCTTGTGTTGTTTTTATTGTTCTATATATTATGCAATCGTCTGCAAATAATCTGACCTTTGTTCCTGAAGTAATGCAATTTGGTAAATCATTTATGTAAATTAAAAATAGTAGTGGACCCAAGACCTAAAACTTTGTACTTCAACATTCTGTATGAAACAACTAAAGATAAACAAATACATCATTTTCAACATTTCCAGAATGTACTCTTGTCACGTGACTCATGACCCACTTAGCAAAATGAAATCCCATCATAAACAATCTCATTGTCAATTCTGTTATTTAATTATCCAGAAATAAATGTATTCACATCTTTGTTTTTTGTAGGACAGTAAGACCTTAGAAATGTTTCTGTTGACTCTCAGACCACACCATCACAGCAAGTCGACATGTGCTTTGTTAGTCTAACTTTCTCACATCCCAGCCTTGTGTAGTCCGAGTCATTCACTTCTACAAATCGTCAAGTTTCGTACTTTTAGAAAAACAATATTTTGCTCATATGTTGACAAACTAGAAGACTGTTTTGAGGAATTGATTGTGCTGATAGATAATAGTAACTGCTCTACAACTGCTCCACGCCCCAGTAGCAAACAATCTAGGTCACAGATGGGTCTACGTATTACATAATCTTAACCAATCTTCATTTATCGTCAAACTAAAAGTACAATGCCGTTATTAACACTGGCATGGTATATGATGGTAATAATATGTAAATGCATTCTCTTGAACAAAGTGTTAGAGAGCGAAAGAGAGAGAGAGAGAGAGAGAGAGAGAAAGAAAGAGTGAAATTTTTAAGCCAAAAATAAGATAAGAGATACAAACTTCCTGTGGAGTTTGTAGAAGTCCCTGGTCTTGAGGATGAAAGACTTAACACTGTCAGCTAATTACTGGATTGCTTCATAGGCATATACCTGTGATACAAGTGGCTAAGTACCAATTACCTACCGCGTCCTACACTTTACCAGTAAGTAGGCTGAAGTAATAGAGAAATGGAACTGAATGTACTGAGTCTGTACGAAATTTTGGTCTCGTGTTGCTTACTCTATATCACAAACTGTAGCTTTAAAATAGTTTAGTATATTTATTTAAAATACGTAACATACGTCGCTATTTTGCAGGGCCGGCTTTAGGTGACCGCAGTGGGCCCCGCACTTTCAAATGCTTCCTGTCAATTTACCAGGAGCTCCTGAAAATCTAATAAAATTGCAAAATATACGAAACAGTCCTGGAAATATTCGGAAATTATTAAAATCATTAGAAAATTTACTAATCTCCTGAAATATAAAGACAAAATTGTCATTTGGGGTGTCATTCAATAAGGAAAATGCCAATCCTACGCGCGATAAAAAAAACGGCATTATCCCGTAATTTTGGAATCTGGTAAAAGAAGCTTCTCGCGCCTCAAACTAATTTATATACATATTTTTTTTAAAAATATTTGCATTTTTATATCTATATACTGTGGGCACTCCTGATTTCTGTAGGTCGGCGGGCCGCATAAAACACCTCGGCGGGCCGCATGTGGCCAGCGGAACGTAATTTGCCCACCCCTGTTCTAGATTATGTATCTATAAATAGCAAAATAATAAGAGACGAAAGTGCTTTTATTTTCGATGTCAAATTACTAGATCTAGATCTAAATATTGAATTATGTAACTACTTTACCAAAAATGCCATGTTTCAGCTTTTTTGAAAATTGTGACATTTTGTATAGTGCTAAAAGATCCCTATGTCTAGTCTAGATATAATATATACAGGTCTGTGGTCTTACCATTTAATGCTTGTAAGTTAATTAGACCATAAATGGAGAGGAATGTTGTTTAAAATTATTCCGATACATACACCTAGTAGTTTTAACTTGGCTAGAAACTCATTTGTATCATCAACGGAACATATTTGGAAACTTCTGGAGGATGGCTGACCACTAAACAAGTATGTAGTCTGTAATTATATGTGGCCGTAATGGTAAATAGTTGACCGATGGAGACCATTAAATTATGATCTATCACCCGCCCCTCAACTGACAGCCAGTGATAGTAGAACTATTTACTCCCACGGTTTTTGTTTTGTTTTGTTTTTCTGATGAGCATTAGAGAGACGATGCCCCCTGGCTACTAAATCATCGTCATACATGACGTGTTGATATTAGGGTCACTTCTAACAGTAGCCTGCTGATGTATTTATAGACATACATGGACATTTAGATGTGTTTGTGTGTGTATGTGTGTGTGTTTGCGTGAGGTGTATGTGGGAGAGGTGACAGTTGAAGTCACATGACCAGGACAGAAGAGTAAAAAAAAAAGAAAAAAGATTTTCAAACTGTCGCCGTTTGGTAACGTCAGGTCATTTTGCCCTTTTGTTTTGTAGATTGCGCAGTAGAATTATTATAAACACGTGACGTCTATAAGTTTATATTCCTATCTTAAATCAACAACAACACTTCTGAGTTACTACTGTCCTTAATAAACTATTCAAAAGTGCAAGCCACATCAAACATTGTTTTGGACTTTGTAACAGTTCTATTGGTGACAATGAAAGCCTTATTAGCCAGAACCAGTGTTTCTCTATCTCCAAAATTTCTTTAGACAAACTGAACTCGATCAAGGCCCTAGACTGGAATAATTATTTACAAGTATGCGCTCACAATTTATCAACCCCCTCCCCACGCAAACGATCTTTGTTATTTTCCAAGCAGTCAAGTACATTTTTATAGGTCATGAATGCAAGTAGTTACTTTCTAGACCAGGCTCAAACAATTAATTCAGGACTTCAGTTTTATTTAAATGAATCTTTCTTCATTTGCCGATGGTAATGACCATAACTTTATTGTTTCAATATGACATAACATCAAACTTGAGTCTGCATATGACTTTAAGTTTTGGAGTCTGCACTTTTACTCTAATTTTATATACTCTGTACATGACTTCAAACTAAAGCTGTACATGTCTAGGTAAATTCTGGAATGCTAAAATTCTAAAATATATTTTTATTCTCATTTTTATTAATTACGATTTATAGAAGTAACAAAAAAAGTTAATAATATTTCCTAATAGTAAACTTAGACACACTTTTAATGTATTTAATGCATAGATTCTTCTAATAGACCTTTGTAAGAATAGTTGGTAACAGTCAGGACAGTAGCTTAAAACTGAACCTTGACAGGAACAAATCTATTCATATTTTCTTTGACGCTTGATGAAAGAAAATGATGAAAACATTTACAACTGGAATAGAAAGACATACCACTATCTCAATAGAGCGAATGTGTTGTAGTTGCTTACATCTAGATTGTATCAGCTGAGCTCAAGAACGAAATGATGACATCACACTCACGTCCAGATAAGACGGACGCCAAGGACAACCGTAGTGCTCAGACCTAATGATATATTTATGCTGTGATCCGACAGTTTCTCGGCCAAATTTCAGGGCAGTGTAATTACATTGGAAGTATCTGGCTCAGGAAATGGGCGTGTCCGAGATGTAAGTAAATATTTAGATCTAGGTCACACGTTCCGGATTTAAGAAAAATAAAATTTTGTCACGCTAATGTCACTGTTTGAAAAACAATGTCATTGTTTAAATACAATGTCACTGCCTGAAGGACAATGTCACTGCTTGAAGGACAATGTCACTGTTTGAAGGACAATGTCACTGCTTGAAGGACAATGTCACTGTTTGAAGGACAATGTCACTGCTTGAAGGACAATGTCACTGTTTGAAGGACAATGTCACTGTTTGAAGGACAATGTCTTTGTTTGAAAAGCAATGTAAGAATTTCAAGGGCAAGGTCACTTTTTGAAGGGCAATGCCACTGCTTAAATAACAATGTCGGCCAATGTTTAATGGACAATGACCCTGAAATGACACTGAGTTTAGGACAATGTAATTGTCCATGTATTCAAATGTACATTACAATTACTTCGAAAACATTGAAAGTTGCATTTTGAAGAGGAAATGAAAAGAAATTAAAACAAAAATAAAACATTAGTGAATTTTTAAATGAAATGAGGCGCCATGAAAGACCGCGACTTTTGTGTGAGCTCGTGTTGTTTAGAGTGTGTGTGGATATATCAAAAAGCGTGTGTGTGAATATATCAAAAAGCGTGAGTGAACTTAAAGTTAACACGCTATTTAGTGTGTAGACAATTTTCAAAATTTAGCGCTGTTTCTTCTTGACCACGTGACTATAAGATCGAAGTTCACTTTTAGACCTCTCGATTATCTCAGGACTCTCTGTACGAACTATTCTTATAAATCAATGAATCATGTAAATATGTCTTTCAGATATTCAAAGTACTCAACAATATCAGGTTATTTACTTTTTTTTTCCTTAAAAAAACTTATTTAAAATAGTATATACATTTCATTAAGATAAAAAAAAAATCTTAATGTTCAAAAGTTTGGTGCGGCAATAGTTTCTATTTAATGAGGATGGAATTTAGGCTCCACATTCTCTGCACGTTGTTTCCGTGCACTGAGTGAAGACATTGATGTTGAGTTTAGGAATGGAAGCTTTCAGAAAAGACAAATGTTTATAAATGACACTTTGTATTTTTAAAATGACACTTTTGTCAGGCCAAAGGTGTGAAAGCGTTGAAAAAAAAACACACAAATAGAAGGATAGATAGAAGATGAAAATGAGAACAAAGAGAAATAATATGAATCAATACAAACAAATAGACAGCCAAGGCCGCAGACAGAAAAACAAAATGTCATCATTTCTTCATTTGTCCGGACAGAGAGACGAAATTAGCCAGGAGTGTATCCTTCAATCTCTCCTGGGGTAATTCTTTGCAAATGTCCCAGAATCCCAAGAGGATCGACTAACAAGCAACGCAAGTAGAGTCATATTTTGTTTGAGTGACAAGACCAGGCTGACTATGGGAAACCGTTGAATGTTCTAAACAAGAAACTGTAGCTTGGATTTTGTCACACATGCTTGGTACATTTATTTCTGTCTTTTATTTTCTCTCTCAATCTCTCTTTCTCTCTCTCTCTGTATATATATATATATATATATATATTACGTTGAGACCTATCTACAAGTTTGATTTTATGATGTTACGGGCAAGGGAGGACTGGGAGTCCCAATAGGCCCTGACAGTATTATACGATCCGGCCCTTAAATTGTGTGCCAAGTGATATTAGTGGCCATCTATTCTTACGGTTATTCTTACATGTACCCATAATATGTAAAGTTTGATAGTACATCGAAATACGAACTCATGCATGAGTGGATCTTCGTAGCTTGGATTGAAAGCCGGTATATAATAAGTTAGCTCAATGCACACTGGCCCAACCTTAATTAGTTTGAATAACTGTATTATAGTCCAACTGTGTTCACATCAATGTACACTCACTAGAGCGTATTTGTAAATTATGGTTCAGTGTTTTATGTACTACTGCTACTTATCTTATAAATTACAGACGTTACTTCAAAAGAGAAGATAATTACGTCCGTCGCGTATTAACGTGTCAATCTCAACATGTATGTACATCTGTTACCTAAAATCTGCCACTTCGTTTGTTTTCTTGGCTGATCTAGACAGCCCATTCCATGCGCTAAAAGCGCCGGTATGAGATATACAAATACTTAAAAATGTGTCCTAGCATATGAAGTAATTAATGTACCTTTATCTTTGTGTCTGAGTTTTTATTACGTTACTAATGATGCCGTTTTTTTGTTAGTTTATCACTTAGTAGATTCTGTGTAGAAGGATTTGAATCTCAACACAAGCATGGTATACAGATACAATCGATTTTATCGTATTGGGAAATGTGTTATTCTAGTATTACACTGTAAAATCTGTAAAAGAGCATTTATCAATGGTATGAGCTGCTTTTGTAGGAGAACATTATAAAATATTTATATACATATAGTTCGTCCATCGTGGTTCGATGATGGCCACTTTTGTCGTCCAGGGGGCTGAGGGCTTTGCACTGAGGTTTTGTGCCTCCTCATGTGGCTGATGAGACCTATGTGAGCCCGGAATGTTTGGCTGCACACTGGGCAGTTTATTCCAGCTGGAGCTAGTGTTATTTACTGCATTAGCGCGCCATACTTTAATTCCGTTCAGCCCTTTCAAAGTAAGCCCACCAGCTCACATGGGTTCTGGCCAACCAGGCATTTGTACAAATGCCCATATAAGATAAGTTTTATTGATCCAATCAAATGGAAATTCGGTTTGACTACAATTGACAACCTCAGCGTAACTTCTGTACAATAACATTATAGATGCACATACGAACGACATTCACACACGAAAAACACATACACACTCCTAACCAGCGCTTATAAATAGACTTGCATGTACTTCTCGATGACTACAGAATGTTAATTTTTAATGTTGGTCATCCAAGGTCTATTATTACTCTTTAGTACAATCATGTATTTACAGAACTGGATGTACGAATTAACAGTTGTGGTAAGTTCATCTGTTTGGGCAGTTGTTGACAAACATGTCCCAATATAGCCAGTCCTCCATTGGTCGTAGGTGAATCTGTTACTTGTTTGTTATAAGACTTTTCAATAATAAAAAGAACAACAAAAAACTAAACACAAAAAGAACACAATAATAACACAATACAACACAATAATAACACAATACAACACAATAACCAGTTCAACACAATAACAAGACTCATGAGCCTCTATAAAAAAAATCATTTTTCTTTGGAAAGACTAAAATAGATGTTTGTAAATGTTCCAGCTCAATTGAGAAACCAGAAATTATTTTGCTGCCAAGAGAACAGACAAATAAAAAGCAGACAAAGTCAACAAAACTAACTACCTAAGCAGACATTTATTATAGCCAGCAAGTAAAACTATTAACATCTTATTGAAACCTTTTTTTAAACGATCCTTCATTAACGTTATATGGACAAAAAAGTAACTAGACAGCAAAGCGATCACATTGTTTG
This sequence comes from Biomphalaria glabrata, assembly GCF_947242115.1. NCBI lineage: Eukaryota > Metazoa > Mollusca > Gastropoda > Planorbidae > Biomphalaria > Biomphalaria glabrata. The sequence continues at coordinate 16,922,771 of NC_074716.1, forward strand.
TATTACCTGTTTAGATTTGAGGGGCTGGGGGGGAGGAAACATCACTCCTTGAGTTAAATTACATTTATTTTACCTGTGTTATTAGTTGCATCGTCTTCTCCCCCCCCCTCCACCCCTGGTCGCTCCTCAAGCTTTCCTCCTCCCTCTCCACCCTCTCCATAGGGAGAACTAATTGGAGACAATGAACATTTCTGTCGTGAGACTTTCTGCTTCCTTCTTCTAGAACATTCTCTTGAAGTATTTCTTGTAAGGCCTCGATATGAAGTCAGTACGTTATGGTATTGTGACATCCAAGCCGCTTCCTATCTGTATAAGTTAGACGGGTACAGAAACTGGTATTGTGGGAGGTTAAAGGTTAACGTTGAAGAATGGCGGAGTGATATGTGATGACGTACAACACAACAGCCGTGATGGCATATAATACAATGGCCGTGATGGCATATAATACAATGGCCGTGATGGCATATAATACAATGGCCGTGATGGCATATAATACAATGGCCGTGATGGCATATAATACAATGGCCGTGATGGCATATAATACAATGGCCGTGATGGCATATAATACAATGGCCGTGATGGCATATAATACAATGGCCGTGATGGCATATAATACAATGGCCGTGATGGCATATAATACAATGGCCGTGATGGCATATAATACAATGGCCGTGATGGCATATAATACAATGTCCGTGATAGCATACATGATACAACACAATAGCCATGATGACATACATGATACAACACAATAGCCATGATGACATACATGATACAACACTATGGCCATGATGACATACGTGATACAACACAATAGCCATGATGACATACATGATACAACACAATAGCCATGATGACATACATGATACAACACAATAGCCATGATGACATACATGATACAACACTATGGCCATGATGACATACGTGATACAACACAATAGCCATGATGACATACGTGATACAACACTATGGCCATGATGACATACGTGATACAACACAATAGCCATGATGACATACATGATACAACACAATAGCCATGATGACATACATGATACAACACAATAGCCATGATGACATACATGATACAACACAATAGCCATGATGACATACATGATACAACACAATGGCCATGATGACATACATGATACAACACAATAGCCATGATGACATACATGATACAACACAATAGCCATGATGACATACGTGATACAACACAATAGCCATGATGACATACATGATACAACACAATAGCCATGATGACATACATTATACAACACAATAGCCATGATGACATACATGATACAACACAATAGCCATGATGACATACATGATACAACACAATGGCCATGATGACATACATGATACAACACAATAGCCATGATGACATACATGATACAACACAATAGCCATGATGACATGCATGATACAACACAATAGCCATGATGACATACATGATACAACACAATAGCCATGATGACATACATGATACAACACAATAGCCATGATGACATACATGATACAACACAATGGCCATGATGACATACATGATACAACGTAATGGCCGTGCTGACATGCAATAGCCGTGATGACATACATGATACAACACAATGGCCATGATGATAACTTGCAAAACAGTTGAAATTCAATAAATTGTATAATTGTATACATTGTATTTTTAGTGGGTTTCTGTTGTTATAAGATTGTTATTATGTGGCAATAATTAGAATAATAATACTTAAGCACACACCTTAATCAAAGCACAATGCCATTTATATGAATCTTAAACTGAATAGATGGCTATGTAGCAACATACATACATCTACAAGGAGTTTGTTTTAGATAAACGCAATGACTTTTATTTTCTGCATGTCCCAGCTAATGAGGTCATAATCCATCTACGAACATCTTGTGAGACTTCTCAACAGATCTGAATAAAAAAGACAAAGCTTTGCAGCTAGGCGCTAAATGTTTAACTGAAATTAAGTTTAAATAACACAAATGTAGGGAAAGGTATTGGACACACTTATAGCTGTGTACACATGTAATTACTATTCACCTTAAGAATTTTGGCGAAAGCTTGAAATTTAGCCTGGTGGAAATAGGCACATTGATTTAGAACTGTGAAACAAAAAAAATTTTCTGTTGTTTGATTAAAAAAAATGAAGTAATTCGCTTTTATTTTTTTAAATTTCTTTTTTCTTTTTTAAAGCTAGAAAATTCCATTCTTGGTCAGTCAAGCGTGACAGATTGTACTTTTTCCCCCAAGTAGATGTTTACTTATTAGTATGAGCAGCTGTTGTATATAACTCTGACCCCCCTCCCAATTTCTCCCTCCCTCACCCGTAAGCTCTACTCCCCCCTTCCGTTGCCCCTCCTCTCCTCACTATGTACTCCTTCCTACCTCTCAATGGGAATGTGTGATGAGGAAATGTAGTTTTCACTCGTGTAAGTTTATTGATCTTTAAGAGGGTGAGGGTTCATCATCCTGTAACCAATGTTACTACTAGTAGCAGCAGCTAATTATGGTCCTCTATAGTATCTGTACATACTGTATTTCCGTGTGCCTAAATTTCCTACATTCATGACCAATCAAGTTTTCTTCTATAACTGTTACCCTCTTGCTTTCTCTCACCAAAGCCATGAGAACGTTACATAATATTAACTATGGATTGGTCAGTCACCTATTTCTGTTGTATCAGAACTTATCCCTATAACAATAACATCATAGGTATCCCTTTCAGTCCTTGCGTTCCATGAGGGCAAATGATGCAAAACTAATCTGTTGCTGTGGTCAGCATTTATAGCATCGTACCACCTGGTGACCTTAACGACCAACCAGTTTTACTTCCCAAAAGCATGATTAAAATTTGGTAGCAACCCAAAATCATGAAATTCAACGTCGAAGTAGTACGGAGGTCAAGTCCTTTTTCCCTCAGCCACCAAGTAGTAGCTTTATAGAGAATTTTTTCAAAAATGTTCAGTCAAAGTGACAGCATGTAGTAAAAGGGAAAACGGTTAGCTCCCTTGTCCTGAGATATATATCTCTGTTCTTACTCACGAAGAACGTCTTAGTCCTCTTCAACTTGTATAAGTGTGTGTGTGCATTTGTGTGTGTGTGTAATTTGGTGTATGTTTTTGTGTAAGAGAGTGTGTGTGTATGTGTGTGTGTGTAATTTGGTGTATGTTTTATTTCCCATGAAGCTGTCTTATCGTAGAACCACTTAAATTTTTATGTTCATTGTTTATTTGTCAATGCACGTCTGTTGTATGACTTGACAAGATCTATCATGGTTAGAATTGTTAGAAATAAATGCTATCCAAGAAGTCAGCGCACTTCTTGACAAAATTGATTTCGTCACTCGATCTGAATGCTAAGTTCCTCCCAACCTCAACCCCAGTGACCCCTCCCCCCTATTTTTCTACCCTCCCTCTGTCCCCACTTACACCTCGCTCACGTAACTCAAGTCTTCGTTAACACAGCCAGACCCTGGATGTCAGGTTTGTTTTCCAGACTGCTAAAATGTTCTTTGCATCTGTTAGTAAGCGAGACTAGGTGAAATACCCAACACTGCGGGGGTAGCCTCCCTTTTGTTATTGCATTTACCTTGCTGGAGCTGCTTCTTCTTTAAGGGGAGAGCACAATAACTACGTTGGCTTGTCATGGTTGTCTGCCCTTGACTTTTATACCATCAAAACATGGAGATACCTGTTGTAATGGACATTTTATTCTGGGGTTACATTTCTATATTTATAATTTTTTTCAAAGCCCTTCTGACGATATATAATATGATTTGTGAGCGATGGTGTTGCGTGATTATAACAATTTTTTAAACTCATATAGACATGTTACCAAACATAAAGTAGATTCAAGATCCTCTGAGAATGCTATATGCATAAAAAGAATAAGCACTGTATGGAAGACAAAACCGAATCAACATAAAACAGGCAAGTTATTACCCACTGACTCAAGTCCTCCCCAGCCATTCATGGTATATGATGGCAAGCTCTCTCCACAGACATTGGTCATAGGCGACTTCCAAAGCCTCTTCCCAACTGTTGAGCACATCTTCAAAAAATTGTAATTCTAGAAGTAAATCAAGGGACACAACACCCAATCGTAGTCATGAAATACTATTCATTTCACACAACTCCACTTTTAAAATTAAATAATTCAATGTCACAAAATTTATTTTATCTTATAGGTAAAATACAGATGTTATTTTTTTTAAAAAAGAAGATAATTACGTCCTAGTTGTGTCCCCTAGGTTAATCTAGGCTTGCATGTTAATCAATGACTTAAATTCTGCCAAGTTATTGGTTTCCTTGGTTGACTCATTGCTCTAATTGCACTTGGGAAGAATGAGAATTTACAGAAATTTGTCCTAGCATAATTTAGTTAGATAATGTTATAATTAATATTATAATATTATTAATTATAAGAATTATTTAATAATTCTAATTATAAGAACTATAAGAAGACATAAAAATGTATGTATAAAAACTATAAAATATGAAATGAATTAATAAATCGCAAATGAAAGTATTAAAATGTAGCAAAATGATCAACAAGAACTATTGGGAACTATTTGGAACTAATGGGAACTAATTTTTCTCTTTAGCCCCATGTTATAATCTGCGATCAAAGATAAGATTTTAGAAATGACCAGAAACTGCTTAGTGCTAGGTGTAGACAAGATTTTTGACCAATGGCTATTGGTAGCTAATAGGTGAGCCAAATACAGTTTGCCATTATTAGGTATGAGAATATTTATTAGCTATGTCTTGGTTAGATTGGTTAGATGAAAAGACCAGTCATTAAATTCCCTCCCCCCCCCCCAACCCGACTACGACCATAACATTGAGTAATGTGTGACGTATTTGTAAATATTCTCTTCAGACTTCTATACAAATATAAAAACAAACTAAAGCCGTCCACCTCTATAAAAACAAACTAAAGTCGTCCACCTCTATAAAAACAAACTAAAGCCGTCCACCTCTATAAAAACAAACTAAAGCCGTCCACCTCTATAAAAACAAAATAAAGCCGTCCACCTCTATAAAAACAAACTAAAGCCGTCCACCTCTATAAAAACAAACTAAAGCCGTCCACCTCTATAAAAACAAAATAAAGCCGTCCACCTCTATAAAAACAAAATAAAGCCGTCCACCTCTATAAAAACAAACTAAAGCCGTCCACCTCTATAAAAACAAAATAAAGCCGTCCACCTCTATAAAAACAAACTAAAGCCGTCCACCTCTATAAAAACAAACTAAAGCCGTCCACCTCTATAAAAACAAAATAAAGCCGTCCACCTCTATAAAAACAAAATAAAGCCGTCCACCTCTATAAAAACAAAATAAAGCCGTCCACCTCTATAAAAACAAACTAAAGCCGTCCACCTCTATAAAAACACATGGAATCGCCCTTCAACCTTTGTTTGAAACATCTCAGTATTTATCCACCAAAGACTCCTTGGAACTCTCTACAATTGCAATATTTTTTTTGTCCGCAGTAAATCAACAAGCGAAATGTTTGTTTTAAAACTCAGACGTCCGCCATTGTCTTCAGAACTTAGGTTTGGGTTTTCCCATTAGCATCATTAGCATAGACTCACGTCCTACCTGACACTTTTTTCTTTTTTTTTTATACCAAACGCTCCAAAAAATGACCTTTTAAAAAAACAACAAAAAAAAAAGTCAGTAATGAATTTAGCAAAAGTCAGTCATTGTCGACTAGATATATACTCTTTTTTTTTTGGTTTCATATCTTCCTCTCTCTCTCTCTCTTCCTGTCTCTCTTCCTGTCTCTCTTTCTATCACTCTCTCCTTTTATTTTTGTCTTTCTTTCTCTCTCCACCTTTCTTTTTATCACTCCTTTTCTCCAGTTTCACTCTCTTTCCTCTGACCCACTCTTTCTATCCTCTCTCTGTCTCTCTCTCTCTCTCTCACTCTCTCTCTCTCTCTCTCTCTGTCGTCACTATTGTCATTAGATTAGTAACGTTTCTTTGTGCTCTCATATAGTTGACAGCTGTTGTTTTTATATAGGTGACAATTGTTTGTTTTTTCTCATTATTTGAAATACAAATATTTACTATCAGTTGCTATCTCTTTGTCCACAAAGAAGGAAGATCTAGTCCAAGTCATCTCTAGACAGATTTCTCATTTTTATGTTGACATTTTAGTTTTGTCTAATTGACACTTTCAACATTTGTTGGTACATATAAAACTTATAGGCCTATGACTTACATGAGTCTGTAATACATCTGAAACATTGGTAACTCTCTACACCAAAATGTTTATTGTTGATATGGTCAGGACGAGAGTATCACGTGATATTATGAAGTTGAAGTCTGACATGTTTGTGTGTCTCAAATGTTGTAATTAATTCCTAAACTGAGACTAAACGTGGATGATTACTACAGGTAATACAAGTTGGACTGTTTGAATATATCATGTGACTAACCTCATACTAATACTTAATATTTGATTTAATTAACATTTACATTTTTATATTAAGATTTTAAAAAATTCCCCCCCCCCTTTTTTTCATCTCTTTCTCCCTTCTTAACTTTCTCTTTTTATTTTCTCAATCTTTCTGTCTCTCCCTATCTTCCTCTCTTTTTCTCTTATTATTATCGCTATTCCTTTTTCTTTTCTTTCCTGCTCTTTTGTTCTCTTTTTCTCTTTCTCCCACTAACTGTGCTAAACTAAAAAAGGTTATGTACGTAGATCTGAGTAACAAAGGAAAAAAACACACACACACACAAACCCACAAAAAAGAAAACAAAAAAACACACAAACTTTTCAGCGTGGTTATTGGATGAAGTGTAAAATGCCTGTTGTGGGAAAAAAAAAGGGGGTGCGGAATAAGTTGTACCACCCACATCGTTCCCAGAGCTGCGGAGACAACAAGGTTCTTCAAAAGTTTCTCTTACATTTGTCTCTGTGTTTTCTCCCTTGGCATTGACCTACATATAATTACAAAACATACAAGGATGGGACAGAACTCTTGTATCATAATATCAGGGGTAACATTGGTTATATATTCATGCACCCACCCGATACAAATACACCAGGGGTGGGCAAATTACAGTAGGCGGGCCACATGCGGCCCGCGGAATGTTTTGTGCGCCCGCTTACACCTACAAAAATCAGGTGTGCACACAGTATAAACAAATAAAAATAAAAATACTATTGAAATAATTCTAAATATCTGTATAAATTATTGAAACTGTTTCATTATAAAAAGTTTCAAGTAAACGAAGAGTATTCTTATCAGCTGTACTTCAATACACTCTGTCCATGACACAATCTCTGGTCAGTAATTTTTTAATGCTATGAAGAACTGTGTTGGGTATGCTTGGGACATAATTGCAAGCGTAACAACTGATGGTGCTCGGATCTATGGATGAGAAAAAGTTGTTTTTTTAAATAAAGAATATCTAACCATAAACTCTAGACAGGAAAATTTGCAAAAAGTTGCATAAAATATTAAGACATTAATGACAACTATATGTCAGTAATGAAACTTATCAGAGCTAGGTGTCTTAACTGAAAAGTACTTGAAGATTTAGAAACAAACTCTTCCGATGTATCCGCTGGCTTGGCATGGACAAGGTAATGAGAAGAAAATAAAGTCTCAAGGAAGAATTTGTCTGTTCCTTGAAGGACATTGACTGTGTCTTTGTTACTAATATTTCTCATGGAGAGTATAAGACAGATTTCATATTTTTCGTGATAAATATTACAATGGATTGTTTGCATATGCTATGTAAGTGCATGTTAAATATTTTCAAACAAGACTTTCCAATTTCTCCAGGCCAGCAAGTGAAAACAGGTTTTGTCATTTTCCTTTGCTGAAAGGTGAAACTATTTCTATTGGAATGGTTAAAAGTACAAGACGTAATTAGATTTCTTCATTGTGGATTTGATAAAAGTACATTTGAAGACGTCAAGTACCAGTTTTCATTACCATCAGCTCACCATTTAGTGCAGAGGCTGATTCAGCTCTAGAAGATATATTTCCAAGCAAATTATGATCGGAAAGAGAAGTTCCAGTCAGTTTTTTCTGTGGGAGCCTTAAGGGTGCCAGAAGCTGTCTTTACACACTTTAAAAAACTTCGTTGCTAAACTTTCAGGTTATTTGGGTCCACATACATATGTGAACAAATATATGTTTGTGGAAACTAAACAACTGTAATTACAGTTCGATGGTGTCTGACTGTAATTAGACAGTCTATCTATCTATTTATCTATCTATCTATCTATTTATTTATTTATCTATCTATCTATCATTCTGTCTATTTGTCTGTCTGCTGTGGTGGTGCAGGACCTAAGTTTGTTGTGGGCAATGTATATTATGGAAGCCCTTGATTAGCGAAAAAGATAGCTATCATAAATTCCTATTAAATAAACATTTGAAAATGTGTACTAATTATTAATAAAAATGTCATAAAAAAAAGAAACTAAAGAAACATATATTTTCTGCTGTAGCCTTACTGAAGTTCTTTATAAGTAGCAGCCCTTTGTAGTTTATCTAAGAAGCTACATCTGATTAACAAGATACAACTGCTAAAGCTGAAACTGTTTCCCGACCCGATGTATTACTTTGTAATCTTTAGTTTTAATATTTGAGTATTTTAATAGGCTCCTTTCAGCGTAGATTGTATTTACTATATACAGCTCTTATAAGTCGTGTTCACAAATTTCGAGTGACAATAACACTATTAGGGTATATATATCTATTTAAAGAAATCTTTCTTCTTGTGCATTGGCGTAGCTGCCTCACTTAATTAAATTGGATCTATTAGAGACAATGTGTGTAACTCTTCATTTCTAGTTTGTTAAATTGGAAGTCACTGGTCTTACCCTGGCATTCACGATTAATATTCGTGTGTTTACTCAAGTCTAAATGTTTCCCATTTTGCATCATTATAGTCTCCGACAGTTTTGCACATATGACTCCATTGTTCTCCAAGCAGTGAGTTTGTTTTCTCCTGTTTTTTCAATGACAAGATGAAATCCGATCATTTTTTTTTTGTATTGTTCTTATTCGTGTGGCTCTAGTACAACATTTTAAGAGAACTGTCTTGAGTTCAACTGTACTAGAATCTAGTGATGGGCAAAAGCTGACTAAAAAGTTAGAAACTATTAGTTTAACTAAAACAAATATAATTAACTCCAAAGGTTAACTAGAAAAAAAAAAGTTTTAATTAAAATCGTAGTTTAATTTTTTTTTTATTTACTGCCTATAAAGTTTAATTCCAACTTGTACAACGTTTCAACCTGTGGTAGCGGATGTAAGGCATATCCCTGGTTTCTGATCACATGGTATCAACAACTTTGATGATCAAAAAAAATGATGCAGTTAACAACTATTTGGTCAGTCTGCATTTGAAGAGCGTAAAGTAAGATGCTGGTAGAAGTTATGGGATTATACATGTGCACTTGAAAGTAGCAGCATTATAAAATGTTGTTAAACATTGTAGCCAAATGCTTCTAAGGAGTAATATGAATGGGATTGCTCCGATTTTTTTTTCTCTCACATTTGGTGTTTAATTTCTGATAAGCGTGTTAGGTCAATATTTAGTGGTTTTAATCAATTCATTTGCGACAAACAGCAGGAACATGAAGTAGGTCTACAGCCATTTTATAGCTTAAACCTTAGATGAAGTCGAAGTGTATAATAGATTCTAGTCTTAAGATTTATTATTGAGATCTAGGTCTAAATATAGATCTACATAGATCTATAAACATTAGGATAACCATCTGGTAGTATCCATGACAAACATTTAGTTTAACTGCCTTATATTAGTTGAAACTTAGTTTTAGTTTAATTTTTTAAATTTAGTTTATTTCCCATCACAACTAGAATCTCTAATCAAGCAAAAAAGAATATTTACATCTTTTACCCAACGACTCATCTCTTCACATCAAGGCTAAATGTTTATTGTACCTCAATGTCATCTGTGTGATTGTTGTGTTCTAGATCTGGGGTAAGAGATGTGTCCCTCATGGATCTCACTTAGTCGTGTCACATAGGACCATTTTGTAGGCCTATCTCTCTAGCTATCTGCCTGTCTTACAAGTTTTGGGCCACTCATGTAACCTTGCATAGGGTCTCCAAATACCTAAGTCCGACCCTGGTTGTAGCAAGGTACTCGTGGGTTCTGGTTCAAGAATATGATGGTAGGCTCCTTCCCATAGACTGAATATGATTAAAAAAAACAACAACTAGTCATTATGTAAACATCAGTTTAAAAAAAGCCTTTCTACTAAGTTTATCTATTGTCTGGTCTATTGTCTGGTCTATTGTTTGGTCTATTATCTACTTAAAAATAAACCTTTTCCACCAAATAAGTCGTACAATGTTGACCAGTGTTTCAATACTAAGTCATAAAATGTTGACTAATGTCTCACATGTCTTCAAAATGTGTCTGACATTAGTCTGTCCCTGATCAGAGAAAATTGAATTCACGTTGATATCATAATAATGTGGACTGAAGATTTTTCTTCTTCTTCCTGTGTAATAAAAAATACAGAAATTTGAACCCAAAAGGGCCCAAAACCTTAATGTGTTTACATAGTCAATTAATCACCCCAACATATACAGATCATATTATATTTTATTATAGTGCTTGGTAGGTACACCTACCCACACATTATATTGAAAAAAAAAAGGATGGGAAGGGACTATAAAACAATAAGTTGTATTATCTCTGCACATATTGACTTCTTCCCATAATAAATACATGCAGTAGAATAAAAGGGGAAATAACAAGAAGATGTTTTGTGCTCTTTTGTATGATCACCGGAAGTTGTTGTTTTTGTATGCATGGCCGTCAGTTCATCCAGTGTATCATAAACCCATCAACCAATGATCCTAGACATAGTGTTTATTTATAGCTCTCTAGTCAGAAAGATATGAATGATGGTCAGGATAGAAAAAAGTACGGAATGAAAAAAAGACTTGTACATTTCTAGCGAGCATGTCTTGGTGAAGGAATCATAGAGTCATTACATGGGCATCAAATGTCATAGAGATACTGGCAGTTTAAATAGATCACATCAATGGGAATCATCATGAATACATACAGGCAAGACTCGCACTGGTAAGACGTTTTGATTTAGTTTACAGAAGAAAAAAAATGTCTCAAGCTTTTTGTAAAGTAAGATATACTACAGTTCAATTCTCTAGATCTAAAAATAGATTTCAACTATCGCCTCTTAAAATGGGTCCTTTTTAAAACCGCTAAATTAGAATATTACTAATATGAATAAAAACTTATCTTATATATTACAGACGGTACTTCAAAAAAAAAAGAGGATAATTACAAGTGTCAATATAGTCATGCATGTTAATCAATAACTTAATCTCTGCTAAGTGGTTGGTGTTCCTGGCTGATTAAGGCAACCCTTTCCATTCTCTTATGGCACTAGAGAAGAAGGAGCACTTATACGAATTTGTTCTAGCCTATGCAATAAGAAATGTGCGTCTATCTCTGTGTCTTTCTGAATATTTTATCAGGTTTTATTTTTGTATTTGTATTAAATGGCTAGTAATTTATGTATTATTGCTACTTTACTTTTTATTCTTCTGTCCTGAAGAGTCTCTAAGTTTAGTGTAAACTAATGTTGTTACTCTAATCAAATCGGAAATTCATTTGTTATAAATCTCACTGCTCTAATTTGTATTTGTTCTTGTTTCTGTATGTATTCTCGAGTTGAGGGATCCCAAACAGAAGATTTAATACAGTCAAAACATCTAGACTTAGACCTATAAACGTATTAACTATTGCTGCTTAAAATTGTAACAGCGCTAAATTAAAATATTTACAATATGAATGGCATGCAACATATTGTGTGAAGGTTAAAAACAAGAAGATTGTATCATTATTTCCAGAAAAAAAAAACAGAAGTTTATAGAGAAGAAGTAACAATGTCAAGGAAGTTACATCAAAATTACGCAGTAACCGTCACCATGATTATGTTCGAATCTATTTAGAGATAGCAGGGTTTGTAAGGGAGACAAACTGAGGATGTCATTCTGTGATCATGCCTGTTCTATTTCTTTGGATTGATTATTCACATTCAATTTTGTTGTTTTTTTTTATATAAACTATTGTGTGTGCTAGTATTTTTTTTCTGATTTTATTTCGAGTCAATAAAGTATTTAATTCGATAGGGCGCTGTCACGTGGTTATTAAGTTTATTTGATTCGATGATCTTGATCAATATAAACTTATGACATAAGTGTGTTCATTCGGTTCAACAGCGGCCTAGATCTATATCTTTCGGAGCTAAATCAGATTCTGCATTAAATGGTGAGCTGATGGTATTGAAAACTAGTTCCAAGATCTTGACGTCTTAAAATTTGCTTTCAAATTCCACAATCAAGGAATCCTAATAAGTCTTGTAATTTCATCCACTTCACTAGAAATAGTTTCACCACTCAGCTAAGGAAAATGATAAGACCCGATTTCACTCGCTGCTTCAAGAAGTGGAATAACGTTGTTTGAAAAGATTTAAGATGCAGATACATTTAATTTGCAAACAAAACATTGCAATATATCCAATGATAAACATGAAGTCTGTCTTCAACTCTTCATTAGAAATATTAGTAACAAAGTCACAGTCAATGTCCTGCAATGAACCTAACTATTTCTTCCTTGAGATTCCATATTCCTCTAGGCCAGCGGATACTACTGTTACCGAACATCGGAATGTTTTGTTTCCAAATCTTCAAGTACTTCTAGGAACTGCCAGTCATGGCCGGCAGATAATTGGAGGCCCTTGGCAAAGTGAATTTGGTGGCCTCAAATAAAAGAAAATAAAAAAGCGACAACAGTAAAATTATTCAATTTATTAAAAACCTATTGTACTTCAACAATAACATTGAGGACAAGTTTCGCTATTTCTTCTCTAAAATAATAAGAGGAAAGTCAGTGCAAGGCCCTCACCAATTGGTGACCCTAAGCCAGTGATTCCCAAAGTGGTCTATATAGACCCCCAGGGGTCTACGAAGATTTTCAAGGGGTCTACGATAGTGAAAAAACAAATTGGGGGTCCATGAGATGTCCAAGGGGGTCTATGATAATAGATTTCATATAAGCAGGTTGTGACTTTAATTTTTACATCCCATTAATGTAATTCTTCACACTATATATAATTTGTGACAGTTAATCATTTAAATATTTATCCCGCTATTCAAACGAAAAATTGTTGCATTTAATTTCAATACTTATTAAAATAACTAAATTTTATCTTCATGTAAATAATGTTTAACAAAAAGAAATGTGGACTGTCTAGCATTGATTATATAAAATTTTTCATTCTTTCCTTGTCAACCAAGCGGTTACCGATTGCCTTTTTTATGACGATATGAAACTAATTTCGCTTGAGGATCATCTGCGACAATATCACCCAGATAAAAAGATATAGATTTGAAAAACTTTTGAACAGTCAAAGATAAAGTTCAGAATAGACCCACAAAATCTCTATTCAACATCATGTAGAGAAGATGATGGTTTATGAGTCTTACAATATCTGTTCACTTATAGCAAAATAAGGGTGTGGTGGTAGTGGTTAAGCGCTTGGCTTCCGTAATTGGGGTCCTGGGTTTGAATCTCTGTGAATTTTGAATTTCAGGATTTTCAGGGCTCCCCTGAGTCCACCCATCTCTAATGGGTATCTGAATTATGTTAGTAAAAGTAAAGGCGGTTGGTCGTTGTTCTGCCCACATAACACCCTGCTCGTTAACCGTTGGCCAAAGAAACAGATGACCATAACATCATCACAATGTCTGAAAGGGGAAATTTACTTATTTATGGCAAAATGCGGAAAACACCATAGGTAAAACATTGATTTTTACCAGCCGTTGTAGTTTTAAAACCTGTTTTACACAAACCCACATCTGATATTATTAAAAGAATTTCTTTCAGCAACAATACAGTTCAAGGTTGCTTCGGTGGCATGAGTTATATAATTAAAAGCTTCATATGTAATTCTTTGCAAACGACATATATAAGTTTGGGCTCAGCAGCGTAACAGGTTCTGCCAGGATGTAGTGGTGTGTGCTGCAAACTGCATTATGGTCGCCGGCTCCTTATTTTTCCTCAGGTTAACCCACAAAACCTTTCCCATGTTTGAGTTGCAAGACAGGAGAGTTTTGAATTCAGTTTTACTTCTGCTAGGTGGGTAGCCAGCCAAGACTAATGAGCCCTTCATGCTTACTGGTTTAGGCGACAGTCACTCGCCTTCGCTCTTTCTCCCGATAGTGATAACATCTTCGCGCGGACACAATATTTGAGCAACTCGTGAAACGTCAACAAAATACACGAGAAACTGCTCTTTGCGAAAACTCTTACAATGATACTTAAGGCCATTGTGTTTGGAGATTCCAGCAATACATATTGCTATTTTAATTGGTTTTGAATTTTATCAATAAAAAAGAGAGATCTCTAAAATCTCTAATATGTAGCTTTAAATTACTTTTTCACTTTTCAACTCTCTACAGATAGAAATTAGGAGGCGGTTTGGCTGAGCGGTAAAGTGCTTGGCTTCTGAACTGGGGGTCCCGAGTTTGAATCCTGTTGAAGACTTGGATTTTTTTATTTCGGGATCTTTTGGGCGCCTCTGAGGCCACCCAGCTCTAATGGGTACCTGACATTAGTTGGGGAAAGTAAAGGCTGTTGGTCGTTGTGCTGGCCACATGAAACCCTCGATAATCATAGGCCACAGAAACAGATGACCTTTACATCATCTGACCTATAGACCACAAGGTCTGAGAGTGGAACTTTACTTTTTGTACAGATAGAAATTAGTTTTAAAAATGTTGAATTTGCAAAAATTTGAAAGTTAAGCAGGGGGTCTACCGATAACCAGAAAACATGGCAAGGGGTCTACGAGACAAAAAAGTTTGGGAACCACTGCCCTAAGCACTTTGTCTATGCCTAAGGCTGGCCCTGTGCCAATAATAAGATCATTGAGAAATCAATTCCAACAATATATTTGATATTCAATGCTTTATTTTATTAAAAAGCCTGTTTTTCCTAGCCAAAGCACGAGCTCCATTAGTTGTTACACTTGCCATCTTGTACAAGCCGACCCAACACTTTCAACACAATTGAATAAATACTGGCCTGTGTTTGTCTTTGACTGAATGTTTCGAAATATTGCCATTAAGAATAATCTTCGTTTACTTTAACCTTTTTAGAATGACGTTTAAAGACAATGTTTCTTTAGCCTCTTCATGATAAGTGATAAGAATCAGAAGTTTCAGCTATTTCTAGATCTATAGATATTTACAATTATTTATATAAATATATTTGCATTTTTATTTGTGTAATGTGTGGGAACACTTGATTTCTTTAAGCGTAGGCGGGCCGCATAAAACAGTTCGGCGGGCCGCATGTGGCCCGCGGACCGTAATTTGCCCACCCCTGCTCTATGCCAGTTAGGGCCAAATAAAGGAATAAACCAATCTACAGGAATGTTTCCAGCTCGATAGTCACGTTTTGTTTTCATGCGTTGAACTTCAATAACATGCCGGTAAGCGGTGGATATAACTCAACAAAAATATGGTAAGCGGTAAATAAAACACATAAAATGGTAAGCGGTGGATATAACACATAAAAATGGTAATCGGTGGATATAACACATAAAAATGGTAAGCGGTGGATATAACACATAAAAATGGTAACCGATGGATATAACAGAAAAATGGTAACTGGTGGATATAACATAGAAAAAAATGGTAACCGGTGGATATAACATACAAAAAGGTAAACGGTGGATATACCACAGAAAAAATGGTAAGCTGGTAAGTGATGCATATAACTTTTAAAAGAAGGTAAGCGGTAGATATAACTCAACAAACAAATGGTAAGCGGTGGATATGACTCAACAAAAAAAATGGTTAGCTGTGGATATAACATGATACAAGTACTTCAAGAAGCTAGCGGCTAAATGCAACTTGTGAATATGATTTGACAATAATTATCATAACACGTCAACAAAAAAAACAAAAAACACCAATGTCTGATGTACATCTCGCTGGCGATTTAAGTTCCTTAAAACAATGTTGTTCCCTCGGGCCTCAGTATGAGCAGCATTTAGTGTGACTGGCTCTGACGTGTGAGTAGGCAATCACTTAAAATTAGCATACAGCCCAGGGCCCTACTTAATGAAAATGGATGACCAGCGGTCGGCCGAGGAGATTTACTATCGATACAGACAGCTGAAACTTTGTCAAGTGTGTGCGTTGTGTAGGGGGGTGAGGGAGTGGTGTATCGTCATGTAGATTAGTGTTTTTAGTCTTTGCGCACGTGTGTATGTGTGTGTGTCATCTATGACACTGGCCATAGTGGCCGCCGCCATACAGAACATGTTTACATGAAATGTTTCAGAATATTGTGAGGTTATTGTAGTTATTTATTGCCTATATACTGATATGTAAACTGACCAGAAATAGAACAAAAAAAAGTTGAAAATCATGCAAATTCTTGTTCATATATTGTAACAGTGCATTAGACTTAAGACACTTCTGATATCCCATTGTAAAAACATTGTCCAGCTAGAAGTAACGTGTAAAGACAGAAACAAATATTCATGAAACCAATCGTTACAATACAATCAGTATAGACTGTATAGGATAAGGCAAGTAATACTACATGCAGTCACAATCTATCAAAAGGCAGGTTTCAATATTTTCGGAAAGACTATCAGAAACTATAAACTACAACCCTATCAACAACTACAACCCTATCAACAACTACAACCCTATCAACAACTACAACCCTATCAACAACTACAACCCTAACAACAACTACAACCCTAACAACAACTACAGCCCTATCAACAACTACAAACCTATCAACAACTACAACCCTATCAGCAACTACAACCCTATCAACAACTACAGCCCTATCAACAACTACAACCCTAACAACAACTACAACCCTATCAACAAATACAACCCTATCAACAACTACAACCATATCAACAAATACAACCCTATCAACAACTACAACCCTATCAACAAATACAACCCTATCAACAACTACAACACGATCAACAACTACAACACGATCAACAACTACAACCCTATTAAAAATTACAACCCTATCAACAACTACAACCCAATCTCCGTAGATACAAAAGGAATAGACGTGCTCGTGACGAAAGTGTTGCCGATATTGTTGTATTAAAGTTCGACCAACAGCTTGATACCGCAGGATACGGAGATTTATTACAGTTATTATTATTACATTGTTGATATTCATAGGTATTCAATGAACTGATAGTTATAAAGATATAGTTCAATGTGAACCTGGCCTAACTGATCTTATTGAATGATTATCTCATTGATTTAATTGTTTTGTAAAGTGCCAATCTCTCATTCAAGGACTCAAGGAAGAAACTTTTCCTTTAAGTTACAAGTCTAAGTAGAAGGCAAAGTGCCCTATAGACCGCATGGTGTGAAAGGGGAACTTGACTTTCTACTATAAGTGTTATTGATGTTGACCTTTGCCCTCAACGTGTCTAGGATGAAACAATGCTTACTAGTTGTTTTCAAGTTTCTTCCACTTATAAGCATACTCAGTAGATTCTTTCTCTTTGGAAACGAAAGTAAACATTTTGTTCCAAATGTAAGTAGCTCTTAGGACAGAAAATAATTAATTTTGTAATACAGATTATTTAAAAACATCTTGATTAAAAAAACAACAACAACTAAACAGTATGTATAAATGAGCCAAAAATATGTTAATTACCGTACTAGATACCACATAGACGTCCGTGTTTTTTTTTCTTCTATAAATTGTGAATAGTTGTAAAATCAGTTTGCTGTACACCCAAAAACTGCTGGAATACTTACTTTTAAAGATTAAACTTTTAGCTTTTATCAAGAAAAAACCACTGAATCAGAAGTTTGAAAGATCTCAGATATCATTATAATGGATTTTTTTTTTCTAGTTTTTGAGATCTAAACGGGACGGACGGACAGACAGACCACACAAAACTAATAGCGACTATTCCCCTTTCGGAGTCCGCTAAAAATATACAAGTCGATAAAAAAGGAATTAATTACTGCTCATGGCTATGCTCATATAGTGTTCTACAACTAAGTGATCTGTTACGAAGGGCAATAATTTTATCATAGATACCACAAGGTAAAAAGATGCTGGAAAATTAATCTCGGACAGTGTAAAATTATCGAATGATAACCTCCCTTGGCGCAAAGAGATTTAAAAAAAAATATTTCTGGATGAAAAGTTTTAAATCTCTCCCTGGCGTCGTGTCACACAAAGTCTCTGAAGTCGGTTTAGTGTTTCAACGCCCTGTCTCTAGCCGAGCAGCAGACTGAATGTTTGGTAATCCAATATGGCGAAACAAAAGGAAATCACTCCCTGTAGAATAATAGGATATATCTCACAAAAATTCATTTTTAGAAAACCATAAAAACATAATAGCCATTGATCTTTAATGAGATTATCACCCGTGAATTCAGCCTATGGATACTTTCAAATATGATGTCTAGGGGTAAAGCTCTTGGCTTTTTAAATGTGATTCTCTGACATTAGTTTGGGAAAGTAAAAGCAGTTGGTCGTTGTGCTGACTACATTACATCCTAACCCTAACCCTAACCTAACCCTGACCACAAACATAGATAAAATTATCTGCCTTGTATATCGTAAACCAGTGATGCCCAAAATACGGCCCGCGGGCCAGATCCGGCCCGCGGGCCAGATCCGGCCCGCGAGGAGGTTCCATCCGGCCCGCCGAAATGGCGTCACAAAGTGTAAATCCCCTCCTCCAAAAAAAAAACACACTTTTTACCTACGTAATTTTTCTTTAATTGAATGGTACCAAGACCTTTAACATAAGTGCGTTTATAAATGGGAATCTACCAGAAAAAGTGAACAGATCTTGACTTTTTTTGTGGAGCATAATAATAACAAAATATATTTGATTTGTAAATAAAATGTAACTTAAAAAAAACAACTAAAACATATAAACGTCATTATGAAACAAAAAATGACGGCATTTTTAGTTTGTGCCGCGAACAAAAAGATTGCTAAACGACGCTTAGAGATTGGAAGAAATATTTAGCTAAAAGAAAAAGAGTCGTTGGTTAAGCCAGTTACAATGTTTCTCATATTTTAAGTAGAGAAAATAATCATTTTCTGTAGGGTGAACAAACAAGAACATTATATCCAATTCCTTAATGTAAGTAGGCCTACAAGATAGATCCACGGGTTTCTAATCCAATAGTTTCGAATTAAGGTAAATTTCATTTTTTTGTTTTGTTTTTGTACCTATTCGTTCATGTGGCCCGCAAAACAAGTGTCAGAAATTAAAATGGCCCACAAGTCGAATTAGGTTGAGCATCACTGTCGTAAACTATGAAAGAGGAATTTTCCATTTTTGATTAGTGCTTGAAATAAAGAAATAAAAGTTGCATTACTACCAATAATATAATCAATTAAATAGATAAATATAGATACATAAATTTAATATATAATTTAAGTACAGTAAATTGGTTGGAATTAACTTCTAAAAAAATGGTTATCTTAAAGCGATATATTTACATATTTTATAAAGTACGTTACATAAAGTAATTTTTTTTTCTTTATCTAAAATCAACTCGCTCTATTAACATCGTGTATTGTACATCGTGTGTCCTACATCGTGTGTCGTACATCGTGTGTCGTGTATCGTGTGTCGTGCATCGTATGTCTTACATCATGTGTCCTACATCGTGTGTCATGTATCGTGTGTCGTACATCTTGTGTCGTACATCTTGTGTCGTACATCTTGTGTCGTGTATCGTGTGTCGTAATTATGTGTCCTACATCTTGTGTCCTACATCTTGTGTCCTACATCTTGTGTCCTACATCTTGTGTCCTACATCGTGTGTCCTACATCGTGTGTCCTACATCTTGTGTCCTACATCGTGTGTCCTACATCGTGTGTCCTACATCGTGTGTCGTGTATCGTGTGTCCTACATCGTGTGTCGTGTATCGTGTGTCCTACATGTTGTGTCATGTATCGTGTGTCGTACATCGTGTGTCGTACATCTTGTGTCGTACATCTTGTGTCGTACATCTTGTGTCGTACATCTTGTGTCGTACATCTTGTGTCGTACATCTTGTGTCGTACATCGTGTGTCGTACATCGTGTGTCCTACATGTTGTGTCGTACATCTTGTGTCATACATCTTGTGTCATACATCTTGTGTCATACATCTTGTGTCGTACATCGTGTGTCCTACATGTTGTGTCATGTATCGTGTGTCGTACATCGTGTGTCGTACATCTTGTGTCGTACATCTTGTGTCGTACATCTTGTGTCGTACATCGTGTGTCGTACATCTTGTGTCGTACATCTTGTGTCGTACATCTTGTGTCGTACATCGTGTGTCGTACATCGTGTGTCCTACATGTTGTGTCGTACATCTTGTGTCATACATCTTGTGTCATACATCTTGTGTCATACATCTTGTGTCGTACATCTTGTGTCATACATGTTGTGTCATGTATCGTGTGTCGTACATCTTGTGTCGTACATCTTGTGTCGTACATCTTGTGTCGTACATCTTGTGTCGTACATCGTGTGTCGTACATCTTGTGTCGTACATCGTGTGTCGTACATCTTGTGTCGTACATCTTGTGTCGTACATCTTGTGTCGTACATCTTGTGTCGTACATCTTGTGTCGTACATCTTGTGTCGTACATCGTGTGTCCTACATGTTGTGTCATGTATCGTGTGTCGTACATCGTGTGTCGTACATCGTGTGTCGTACATCTTGTGTCGTACATCTTGTGTCGTACATCTTGTGTCGTACATCTTGTGTCGTACATCTTGTGTCGTACATCTTGTGTCGTACATCGTGTGTCGTACATCTTGTGTCGTACATCTTGTGTCGTACATCTTGTGTCGTACATCTTGTGTCGTACATCTTGTGTCGTACATCGTGTGTCCTACATGTTGTGTCATGTATCGTGTGTCGTACATCTTGTGTCGTACATCTTGTGTCGTACATCTTGTGTCGTACATCTTGTGTCGTACATCTTGTGTCGTACATCGTGTGTCGTACATCTTGTGTCGTACATCGTGTGTCGTACATCTTGTGTCGTACATCTTGTGTCGTACATCTTGTGTCGTACATCTTGTGTCGTACATCTTGTGTCGTACATCTTGTGTCGTACATCTTGTGTCGTACATCTTGTGTCGTACATCTTGTGTCGTACATCTTGTGTCGTACATCTTGTGTCGTACATCTTGTGTCGTACATCGTGTGTCGTACATCGTGTGTCGTACATCTTGTGACGTACATCGTGTGTCGTACATCTTGTGTCGTACATCTTGTGTCGTACATCTTGTGTCGTACATCTTGTGTCGTACATCGTGTGTCGTACATCGTGTGTCGTACATCTTGTGTCATACATCGTGTGTCGTACATCGTGTGTCCTACATGTTGTGTCATGTATCGTGTGTCGTACATCGTGTGTCCTACATGTTGTGTCATGTATCGTGTGTCGTACATCTTGTGTCGTACATCTTGTGTCGTACATCTTGTGTCGTACATCTTGTGTCGTACATCGTGTGTCGTACATCTTGTGTCGTACATCTTGTGTCGTACATCTTGTGTCGTACATCGTGTGTCGTACATCGTGTGTCCTACATGTTGTGTCGTACATCTTGTGTCATACATCTTGTGTCATACATCTTGTGTCATACATCTTGTGTCGTACATCGTGTGTCCTACATGTTGTGTCATGTATCGTGTGTCGTACATCGTGTGTCGTACATCTTGTGTCGTACATCTTGTGTCGTACATCTTGTGTCGTACATCTTGTGTCGTACATCTTGTGTCGTACATCGTGTGTCCTACATGTTGTGTCATGTATCGTGTGTCGTACATCTTGTGTCGTACATCTTGTGTCGTACATCTTGTGTCGTACATCGTGTGTCGTACATCTTGTGTCGTACATCTTGTGTCGTACATCTTGTGTCGTACATCTTGTGTCGTACATCTTGTGTCGTACATCTTGTGTCGTACATCGTGTGTCGTACATCTTGTGTCGTACATCTTGTGTCGTACATCTTGTGTCGTACATCTTGTGTCGTACATCTTGTGTCGTACATCGTGTGTCCTACATGTTGTGTCATGTATCGTGTGTCGTACATCTTGTGTCGTACATCTTGTGTCGTACATCGTGTGTCGTACATCGTGTGTCGTACATCTTGTGTCGTACATCTTGTGTCGTACATCTTGTGTCGTACATCGTGTGTCGTACATCTTGTGTCGTACATCTTGTGTCGTACATCTTGTGTCATACATCGTGTGTCGTACATCTTGTGTCGTACATCTTGTGTCGTACATCTTGTGTCATACATCGTGTGTCGTACATCGTGTGTCGTACATCTTGTGTCATACATCGTGTGTCGTACATCGTGTGTCGTACATCTTGTGTCGTACATCGTGTGTCGTACATCGTGTGTCGTACATCTTGTGTCGTACATCTTGTGTCGTACATCTTGTGTCGTACATCTTGTGTCATACATCGTGTGTCGTACATCTTGTGTCGTACATCTTGTGTCGTACATCTTGTGTCATACATGTTGTGTCGTACATCGTGTGTCATACATCTTGTGTCATACATCTTGTGTCATACATCGTGTGTCGTACATCTTGTGTCGTACATCTTGTGTCGTACATCTTGTGTCATACATGTTGTGTCGTACATCTTGTGTCATACATCGTGTGTCGTACATCTTGTGTCGTACATCTTGTGTCATACATCTTGTGTCATACATCTTGTGTCGTACATCTTGTGTCGTACATCTTGTGTCATACATCGTGTGTCGTACATCTTGTGTCGTACATCGTGTGTCGTACATCGTGTGTCGTACATCTTGTGTCGTACATCTTGTGTCGTACATCTTGTGTCATACATCTTGTGTCGTACATCTTGTGTCGTACATCTTGTGTCGTACATCTTGTGTCATACATCTTGTGTCGTACATCTTGTGTCATACATCGTGTGTCGTACATCTTGTGTCGTACATCTTGTGTCGTACATCTTGTGTCGTACATCATGTGTCATACATCGTGTGTCGTACATCTTGTGTCGTACATCTTGTGTCGTACATCTTGTGTCATACATGTTGTGTCGTACATCGTGTGTCATACATCTTGTGTCATACATCTTGTGTCATACATCGTGTGTCGTACATCTTGTGTCGTACATCTTGTGTCGTACATCTTGTGTCATACATCTTGTGTCATACATCTTGTGTCATACATGTTGTGTCGTACATCTTGTGTCATACATCTTGTGTCATACATCTTGTGTCATACATGTTGTGTCGTACATCTTGTGTCATACATCTTGTGTCGTACATCTTGTGTCATACATCGTGTGTCGTACATCTTGTGTCGTACATCTTGTGTCGTACATCTTGTGTCATACATGTTGTGTCGTACATCGTGTGTCATACATCTTGTGTCATACATCTTGTGTCATACATCTTGTGTCATACATCGTGTGTCATACATCTTGTGTCATACATCTTGTGTCATACATCGTGTGTCGTACATCTTGTGTCGTACATCTTGTGTCGTACATCTTGTGTCATACATCTTGTGTCATACATCTTGTGTCATACATGTTGTGTCGTACATCTTGTGTCATACATCTTGTGTCATACATCTTGTGTCATACATGTTGTGTCGTACATCTTGTGTCATACATCTTGTGTCATACATCTTGTGTCATACATCTTGTGTCGTACATCTTGTGTCATACATCTTGTGTCATACATCTTGTGTCATACATCTTGTGTCATACATCTTGTGTCATACATGTTGTGTCGTACATCTTGTGTCATACATCTTGTGTCATACATCTTGTGTCATACATCTTGTGTCGTACATCTTGTGTCATACATCTTGTGTCATACATCTTGTGTCATACATCTTGTGTCGTACATCTTGTGTCGTACATCTTGTGTCATACATCTTGTGTCATACATGTTGTGTCGTACATCTTGTGTCATACATCTTGTGTCATACATGTTGTGTCATACATCTTGTGTCGTACATCTTGTGTCGTACATCTTGTGTCGTGTATCTTGTGTCATACATCTTGTGTCATACATGTTGTGTCATACATGTTGTGTCATACATGTTGTGTCATACATCTTGTGTCGTACATCTTGTGTCATACATCTTGTGTCATACATGTTGTGTCGTACATCTTGTGTCATACATCTTGTGTCATACATGTTGTGTCATACATCTTGTGTCGTACATCTTGTGTCGTACATCTTGTGTCGTGTATCTTGTGTCATACATCTTGTGTCATACATGTTGTGTCGTACATCTTGTGTCGTACATCTTGTGTCATACATGTTGTGTCATACATCTTGTGTCATACATCTTGTGTCATACATGTTGTGTCATACATCTTGTGTCATACATCTTGTGTCATACATGTTGTGTCATACATCTTGTGTCGTACATCTTGTGTCGTACATCTTGTGTCGTACATCTTGTGTCATACATCTTGTGTCATACATCTTGTGTCATACATCTTGTGTCGTACATCTTGTGTCGTACATCTTGTGTCGTACATCTTGTGTCATACATCTTGTGTCATACATCTTGTGTCATACATCTTGTGTCATACATGTTGTGTCGTACATCTTGTGTCATACATCTTGTGTCGTACATCTTGTGTCGTACATCTTGTGTCGTACATCTTGTGTCGTACATCTTGTGTCGTACATCTTGTGTCGTACATCTTGTGTCGTACATCTTGTGTCATACATCTTGTGTCATACATCTTGTGTCGTACATCTTGTGTCGTACATCTTGTGTCGTACATCTTGTGTCGTACATCTTGTGTCATACATGTTGTGTCATACATGTTGTGTCATACATGTTGTGTCATACATGTTGTGTCATACATCTTGTGTCATACATCTTGTGTCATACATCTTGTGTCATACATGTTGTGTCGTACATCTTGTGTCGTACATCTTGTGTCGTACATCTTGTGTCATACATCTTGTGTCATACATCTTGTGTCATACATGTTGTGTCATACATCTTGTGTCATACATCTTGTGTCATACATGTTGTGTCGTACATCTTGTGTCATACATCTTGTGTCATACATGTTGTGTCATACATGTTGTGTCATACATCTTGTGTCATACATGTTGTGTCATACATCTTGTGTCATACATCTTGTGTCATACATGTTGTGTCATACATCTTGTGTCGTACATCTTGTGTCATACATCTTGTGTCATACATCTTGTGTCATACATCTTGTGTCGTACATCTTGTGTCATACATCTTGTGTCATACATCTTGTGTCATACATCTTGTGTCATACATGTTGTGTCATACATGTTGTGTCGTACATCTTGTGTCATACATCTTGTGTCATACATGTTGTGTCATACATGTTGTGTCGTACATCTTGTGTCATACATCTTGTGTCATACATGTTGTGTCATACATGTTGTGTCATACATCTTGTGTCGTACATCTTGTGTCATACATCTTGTGTCATACATGTTGTGTCGTACATCTTGTGTCATACATCTTGTGTCATACATCTTGTGTCATACATCTTGTGTCATACATGTTGTGTCATACATGTTGTGTCATACATGTTGTGTCATACATGTTGTGTCATACATGTTGTGTCATACATCTTGTGTCGTACATCTTGTGTCATACATCTTGTGTCATACATGTTGTGTCATACATCTTGTGTCGTACATCTTGTGTCATACATCTTGTGTCATACATGTTGTGTCGTACATCTTGTGTCATACATCTTGTGTCATACATCTTGTGTCATACATCTTGTGTCATACATGTTGTGTCGTACATCTTGTGTCATACATGTTGTGTCATACATGTTGTGTCGTACATCTTGTGTCATACATCTTGTGTCATACATGTTGTGTCGTACATCTTGTGTCATACATGTTGTGTCATACATCTTGTGTCGTACATCTTGTGTCATACATCTTGTGTCGTACATCTTGTGTCGTACATCTTGTGTCATACATCTTGTGTCATACATGTTGTGTCATACATGTTGTGTCATACATGTTGTGTCATACATGTTGTGTCATACATGTTGTGTCATACATCTTGTGTCGTACATCTTGTGTCATACATCTTGTGTCATACATGTTGTGTCATACATCTTGTGTCGTACATCTTGTGTCATACATCTTGTGTCATACATGTTGTGTCGTACATCTTGTGTCATACATCTTGTGTCATACATCTTGTGTCATACATCTTGTGTCATACATGTTGTGTCGTACATCTTGTGTCATACATGTTGTGTCATACATGTTGTGTCATACATGTTGTGTCATACATCTTGTGTCGTACATCTTGTGTCATACATCTTGTGTCATACATGTTGTGTCGTACATCTTGTGTCATACATCTTGTGTCATACATCTTGTGTCATACATCTTGTGTCATACATGTTGTGTCGTACATCTTGTGTCATACATGTTGTGTCATACATGTTGTGTCGTACATCTTGTGTCATACATCTTGTGTCATACATGTTGTGTCGTACATCTTGTGTCATACATGTTGTGTCATACATCTTGTGTCGTACATCTTGTGTCATACATCTTGTGTCGTACATCTTGTGTCGTACATCTTGTGTCATACATCTTGTGTCATACATGTTGTGTCATACATGTTGTGTCATACATGTTGTGTCATACATGTTGTGTCATACATGTTGTGTCATACATCTTGTGTCGTACATCTTGTGTCATACATCTTGTGTCATACATGTTGTGTCATACATCTTGTGTCGTACATCTTGTGTCATACATCTTGTGTCATACATGTTGTGTCGTACATCTTGTGTCATACATCTTGTGTCATACATCTTGTGTCATACATCTTGTGTCATACATGTTGTGTCGTACATCTTGTGTCATACATGTTGTGTCATACATGTTGTGTCGTACATCTTGTGTCATACATCTTGTGTCATACATGTTGTGTCGTACATCTTGTGTCATACATGTTGTGTCGTACATCTTGTGTCGTACATCTTGTGTCATACATGTTGTGTCATACATGTTGTGTCGTACATCTTGTGTCGTACATCTTGTGTCATACATCTTGTGTCATACATGTTGTGTCATACATGTTGTGTCATACATGTTGTGTCGTACATCTTGTGTCGTACATCTTGTGTCATACATCTTGTGTCATACATGTTGTGTCATACATGTTGTGTCATACATGTTGTGTCGTACATCTTGTGTCGTACATCTTGTGTCGTACATCTTGTGTCATACATGTTGTGTCATACATGTTGTGTCGTACATCTTGTGTCATACATGTTGTGTCATACATGTTGTGTCGTACATGTTGTGTCGTACATGTTGTGTCGTACATCTTGTGTCATACATCTTGTGTCATACATGTTGTGTCATACATGTTGTGTCATACATGTTGTGTCGTACATGTTGTGTCATACATGTTGTGTCATACATGTTGTGTCATACATCTTGTGTCATACATGTTGTGTCATACATGTTGTGTCATACATGTTGTGTCATACATGTTGTGTCATACATCTTGTGTCATACATGTTGTGTCATACATCTTGTGTCATACATGTTGTGTCATACATGTTGTGTCATACATCTTGTGTCATACATCTTGTGTCGTACATCTTGTGTCATACATGTTGTGTCATACATGTTGTGTCATACATCTTGTGTCATACATGTTGTGTCATACATGTTGTGTCATACATGTTGTGTCATACATGTTGTGTCGTACATCTTGTGTCGTACATCTTGTGTCATACATCTTGTGTCGTACATCTTGTGTCGTACATCTTGTGTCGTACATCTTGTGTCGTACATCTTGTGTCGTACATCTTGTGTCGTACATCTTGTGTCGTACATCTTGTGTCATACATCTTGTGTCATACATCTTGTGTCATACATCTTGTGTCGTACATCTTGTGTCATACATCTTGTGTCATACATCTTGTGTCATACATCTTGTGTCGTACATCTTGTGTCGTACATCTTGTGTCCTACATCTTGTGTCGTACATCTTGTGTCGTACATCTTGTGTCGTGTATCGTGTGTCCTACATCTTGTGTCATACATCTTGTGTCGTACATCTTGTGTCATACATCTTGTGTCGTACATCTTGTGTCGTACATCTTGTGTCGTGTATCGTGTGTCCTACATCTTGTGTCATACATCTTGTGTCGTACATCGTGTGTCCTACATCTTGTGTCGTACATCTTGTGTCGTACATCTTGTGTCGTACATCTTGTGTCGTACATCGTGTGTCCTACATCTTGTGTCATACATCTTGTGTCGTACATCTTGTGTCGTACATCTTGTGTCATACATCTTGTGTCATACATCTTGTGTCATACATCTTGTGTCGTACATCTTGTGTCATACATCTTGTGTCGTACATCTTGTGTCGTACATCTTGTGTCGTACATCTTGTGTCATACATCTTGTGTCATACATCTTGTGTCGTACATCTTGTGTCATACATCTTGTGTCGTACATCTTGTGTCGTACATCTTGTGTCGTACATCTTGTGTCGTGTATCGTGTGTCGTAATTATGTGTCCTACATCTTGTGTCCTACATCTTGTGTCCTACATCTTGTGTCCTACATCTTGTGTCCTACATCTTGTGTCCTACATCGTGTGTCCTACATCGTGTGTCGTGCATCGTTGTGTACTAAACAGGAATGTGCCTTAAAGCTTTATGTATTGCTTCTTTTAGATTTAATCATAAGGCTGTCAATAGATTACAAACGGAAATCAAGCGAGTACAAGATTAAAGAGGCCCATCAATGTCTTAGTAAACATACAATATTAAATTATAATAATAAACAATTCAAAATAGTTTTTTTTGCTGAAGAAAGTACATTTTGGACTCATATTTTCAAAAATCAATCATATTTTGTCAATACTAGCTCTACTGGAAAGATTGAATCATTATCTAGATTGTTAGTATTAGTAGCATTCAAAATGGCATGTATATGATACATATGGATTAAAATGTGGAAATATAGTCTCTAGTATGTCTTTAAATATTAAATCGTTGCAGGGCTTGATGATCTGTAGGGTCTGTTTCTTCATTTGAAGTACATTGATGGGGCATTTCTTGACAAGGATGAGTTGTTGTTTTATATCTGTACATAAAAGTCTTCTTACACGCTTTTGTTTTCTTTCTCATTTTCATTTTCTTTGTCTCTCTCTCTCTGTATCTCACTCTCGCTGAGACTGTCCCTCACTCACTCTCTCGCTAACTCTTTTAAACCACTGATATTTACGCCTGTCTTTTATCTTGAGCAAACGCAAACAAAAAAAAATATATCAACCAATGTTTTTTCTAATAAATGACCTGAAAACTTGAAAGCTCGCCCAGGGACTCGATGGTAAGGTCACATGATCTCGAGATAACCAATGATGCATATCGGGATAACGAGCTCCCCCGAGGACGTCTGCTGAGAGGAAGAGAAGCGTTGGGAAGTTTTTCAAAGTCCCAGATGTTTGTACAGACAACGGTATCCATTTACTCCAGATGCCGTCACCCCATTACCATTACACATATCCTAGCATTACATTGATGTAGTGGGCATCATGCAGATGTAACTGTAACCACTGATGCAGGGTGGTTATATGACACTGTAGTAATAGCAGTATAGACACAGACGTAAGTACACTTAAAGGAAATATCACACATTTTAATGGTATAGTCAATAACCACATTGAATGTTGCACACAATGAATTGAAACAAACAATTCAACATTGAAATGAAATCCCAAGAAATAACTTCTCAAAGTCTCTCTTTTGAAACGTTCTCCACGCCTCGATGAGTCTGATCTATATCTCTAGAAATATCCAAACTTAGTGTAGAGTTTACGTTTTTACTTTTGGCTCTTACGGACATACGAGAGACTATTTTTAGCTCCATGGCACTATTGTATCTGTGTGAGTGTAAGGTCTACTAAACAGCTTCCGTTGTTATTAGTGACTATTGAGACGTTTGATGATGTGACACTCATGTCACTTTTTTCTTGTTTTTTCTAAACTTTAAGCATTATGACATGACAGTGTCACAGTTGTGTGTGTGTGTTCTGTCATTGCTACCTTAAATTGTGTTTACTCAGCTCTCTACAAGTTGTGTCTTCAATCTTACTTGTACCTGCACTCTACAAGTTTTGTCTTCAATCTTACTTGTATCTGCACTCTACAAGTTGTGTCTTCAATCTTACTTGTACCTGCACTCTACAAGTTGTGTCTTCAATCTTACTTGTACCTGCATTCTACAAGTTGTGTCTTCAATCTTACTTGTACCTGCACTCTACAAGTTGTGTCTTCAACCTTACTTGTACCTGCACTCTACAAGTTGTGTCTTCAATCTTACTTGTACCTGCACTCTACAAGTTGTGTCTTCAATCTTACTTGTACCTGCACTCTACAAGTTGTGTCTTCAATCTTACTTGTACCTGCACTCTACAAGTTGTGTCTTCAATCTTACATGTACCTGCACTCTACAAGTTGTGTCTTCAATCTTACTTGTACCTGCACTCTACAAGTTGTGTCTTCAATCTTACTTGTACCTGCACTCTACAAGTTGTGTCTTCAATCTTACATGTACCTGCACTCTACAAGTTGTGTCTTCAATCTTACTTGTATCTGCACTCTACAAGTTGTGTCTTCAATCTTACTTGTATCTGCACTCTACAAGTTGTGTCTTCAATCTTACTTGTATCTGTACTCTACAAGTTGTGTCTTCAATCTTACTTGTACCTGCACTCTACAAGTTGTGTCTTCAATCTTACATGTACCTGCACTCTACAAGTTGTGTCTTCAATCTTACTTGTATCTGCACTCTACAAGTTGTGTCTTCAATCTTACTTGTATCTGTACTCTACAAGTTGTGTCTTCAATCTTACTTGTATCTGCACTCTACAAGTTGTGTCTTCAATCTTTCTTGTACCTGCACTCTACAAGTTGTGTCTTCAATCTTACTTGTACCTGCACTCTACAAGTTGTGTCTTCAATCTTACTTGTACCTGCACTCTACAAGTTGTGTCTTCAATCTTACTTGTACCTGCACTCTACAAGTTGTGTCTTCAATCTTACTTGTACCTGCACTCTACAAGTTGTTTCTTCAATCTTACTTGTATCTGCACTCTTTGGCTTTGTCTGCTCATTTTATGTCTTTGAGTATAGAGAATTAAGTCCATAACTATGTTAAGGAGAAAGAAGAAACGAGAGAGAGAGAGAGAGAGAGAGAGAGAGAGAGTAATCCTCCAGTTATCTCTGACTTTGTCTTGTCTGCACTTTCTTCAGCGTAGGGCAATGGGTAGAAAGGGAAAGTATAAATGATGAGTTAATACCTCAGACATTTTGTAATTCAACAACTTAGATTGAGGCTTATATCATCACATTTTAAACGAAATATAACGTTGCTGACGAGCACACACACACACACACAAATTATAAATAATTGTGTTCTCATTCACACACACACACACACACCGACACATTTGAGTTAGCAGGGACTTGGCTATGAGAAAATGTGAACAGATAAGAGTTACACATAATGAGACTTATAGGTTCTTACTTATTAAGATTCCATAGGGTTACAGAGATAGCGTAAGTTTATAGAGGTTCCTAGGGTTACAAAGATTCCCTATGGTTATAGAGGTTCCTAGGGTTACAGAAATTGCCTAAGGTTATAGAGGTTCCTAGGGTTACAGAAATTGCCTATGGTTATAGAGGTTCCTAGGGTTACAGAAATTGCCTAAGGTTATAGAGGTTCCTAGGGTTACAGAAATTGCCTATGGTTATAGAGGTTCCTAGGGTTACAGAAATTGCCTAAGGTTATAGAGGTTTCTAGGGTTACAGAAATTGCCTAAGGTTATAGAGGTTTCTAAGTTTATTGATGTTTCTTATGGTTATAGAGGTTCCTAGGATTATAGAGGTTTTCTAAGATTAAAGAAGTTCCTAAGGGTTACAAAAGTCTCTACTATTCAAGAGGAGTTATATGTTAAAATAAATAGATAGACAACAAACTTCAGTTATTAGAAGTGTATACATAGGAATTACATACTTCCTTTCTAAATGTTATTTTGTTTAATTCTCTATCAGCAGATCAAAAACAAATATCCCAAACAAAGTTTATCGTGTTAAAAAATGAGAGCAACAAAAATCTTGGAGTAAAAAAAAAAGAATTAAATTAATTAAAAGCTAAGTCTTCGTAGAAAATAGTACTTATAACATTATGTGTTTTATTATTATATGCTAAACTGCAGCTAAACAGATCGCTTACAAAATCGATCCTTACCTTTAATTGTAATTTAGCTATTAAATGGTAAACAAAAATTCTGAACTTTGTAGTGCGACAAGACTAATACACAAAAGTCATTGTTAAGACTTGAACTCAAATATTTTTATAATGATGATTATTTACAAACAGATGGCTAGTATTTTTAATTACTTTAATTAATTTAAACGCGTTTAAAGTATTGAGATCTCTTTATGTCCACATTCAGCAGTCTTCCATCCTCTGACGTCATGCAAACACAAATTCGCACCCGTTTTACATTCGCACCAAACAGCACTCCGATCCTAACATTCATCAAACCAGACAAATATATTTTGTTTATCAAAAGGTAAAATAGTTTACATCTATAGAACGGTCAGGAGACGCATTCTAACACATTGACATCATCTTATGAGCATAGCCATGGTAATGACCTTAGAAAGGAGGCAGGGGCGGGGCAGGTAAGACCTACTGCTGCACTAAGTATAGTCTTAAATTTACTCTAATTTGTTTATGCTCATGCAGACATCGACCCCCGAGGGGTTACCTGATTGGAAACAACTTTCGGCCCTTTCATCCTGAGACCAGACCACCGTTAGCAGAAATGACGATGAAAAAAAGTTACATGGAGTTTACATATGGAAGAAATCTGGGACTAAAAAAAACAGTGCATTATCTGGCAGATATTTCTTTGATATAGTCTGTCTAGGAAATATTGCTCATGATTGATGGTGATTGTTTGTTATTAGCATAAGAGGCAGGCAGAGAATATCTGGTGGACATTAGTTTATCAGATACAGAAGCAACTGTGCTCGGTGCGTAGTGTGTAGTCATAACTAATTATATCTATTAATACAAGACACAATTGGTGACGACATGGACTTCTTGACATGCAGAATGACTAAATGACACAAAGAGGAACTATTTGAAATACAGAATGACTACACGACATACAGAATGACTGCATGACATACAGAAGGACTTCTTGACATACAGAATGACGGAATGACAAACATAGAGACTACTTGACATGGCGACATGATGTACACAATGTACACCATTGAGTGACCATTTAACACATTTTCTATTAAAATATAACAACTTGAAAATGTCATAAATCTGCACAGTGCTTAAAGTACTTAACAATTGCCTTGAGTCAGATCCATCTAAGTGCATCTGTACTAGGATGTAGGTACTTTCACTTTTTCTGTCTCTCTCCCTCTTTCTCTCTCTCTCTTCCCCCCTGTCTTAATCTCTCTCTCTCTCTTTCTCTCTCTCTCTCTCTCTCTCACTCTCGAGACATATGCTCTTACTATAAATAAATAAGTGACAAATGCATGCAAATATTTAAAGGTGGTAAAGGCTAAACCTGTATAGATCTACTTATAATGGTCTAGTTACACATTCTCAACAACAATGTAACCATTTCCCAACGATATAGAATGCTGTGTCAAAGATTTAAAAAGCAATTAAAAAAAAAAAATTATTTCCCCGTATTTTCAAACAAAATGTTCTACATCCCATCCACCTGCAAGGTCCCTGCTCTACCTGCAACAGGTAAAAACAAACGGAATTCTTTCCTTGCACTGCCTGTGGTGCCGAGGCTGCAGCACGGAACGAAGAGACTCTTTAAAAGTAGAGTGAAACAGGTCTTGAGTTACAGGAGATGCACGAGAGGTTGTCGAGGGGGGAGTTCCTGGGGCTCAGGGGGAGTGAACTGTGTCTAATGTCAAGATAGTTAATTTGACATCAATCACGGCTGGTGTAAGATCTGGTGGATAAAAACATATATTTCATTTAATTTGTTACCATAACCCTAACCTAAGACCGTTGCGCTATGAAATATTGTATGTATACTATTTGTTTTTATGGGGGGAAAATAGTTTGTTTGCAGAAACGCGTACTAACGATAATTGGTGATTGTTTAGCTTTTTATTTTTAGAACTGAAAGAGTTAGAATTTTTTTTTCGAGGTTTAGAAATGAGGCTTTGAAATGAGGCTTTGAAATGAGGCTTTGAAATGAGGCTTTGAGAGGCTAGCAAGATACCAAGCTTAACATGCATACAGACCAAAATCACAAATGAGAAAACACGTCACCAAATACACTGGTCAGTTGCGTAAGATCTTATCTTATCTTCTTATCTTATATGATACCGACGTTACTTCAAAAAAGAAGATGATTACGTCCTACGCGTCATGCATTTAGTCATGCATATTAACCAATGACCTAAACTCCGCCAATCACTGGTTTTCCTGGCTAGCTCAGGCAACCCATTCCATGCTCTAATAACGCTAGGGAAGAAGGAGCTTTTGTACAAATTTATCCTAGCATATGGAACGAGGAATGTGCCTTTATCTTTGTGTCTTTCTGAGTATTTTATTAAATTTTGTTTTTGTATTTGAAGATTATGGTTCAGTGTTTTATGTATTATTGCTACTTTACTTTTGAGCCTTCTGTCCTGAAGGCTTTCTAAATTTAGTGATTTTACTAAAGGTGTTACTCTAGTCAAATGTGAATATTCGTTTGTTATGAATCTCACTGCTCTATTTTGTGTCTGTTCCAGTATTTTCTTGTGTTGAGGGGTCCCAAATGAGACCCCAGGATGACCTGTTTCCTGTTTAAAACTTAAAACTCACGCGTTACTAGCATATCTTTACATCTTAAGAACTTTCTAAAACATAGCCACGAAGTAACAGAACTATTCAGAGAGACAATCAGACATGGACACGAAGTAACAGAACTATTCAGAGAGACAATCAGACATGGACACGAAGTAACAGAACTATTCAGAGAGAACATCAGACTTGGACCAGGCATAGACTGGGATCAAAATCCAAAAAAATGACAGAAAAATTGAAAACAAAAATGCAAAGTGGACAACATGCTTACTGGCGTATTACCAAATGAAAG
Source organism: Biomphalaria glabrata (assembly GCF_947242115.1). NCBI lineage: Eukaryota > Metazoa > Mollusca > Gastropoda > Planorbidae > Biomphalaria > Biomphalaria glabrata. The sequence goes on from NC_074716.1 coordinate 16,958,081, forward strand.
GCGGCTTTTTATTTCATAAGTCTTTTATTAAGTTGGTATTTGGTACTGTGTACAGACGATAAGCTATCAATTTGCGGGTGGTGCGGGCCGCAAGGGGTATCCAATACCCTTGTTACGCCACTGTGGTGTATTGCACGTTAAGACTCCAGACTCTAGTGACACTGAAACTTCAACGTGATGGGAAGTCAAACACAATCCCAGTTTAGATAGGGGAATAATTTATTGAATAAAATTGATTTGCAGAATAAACATGAACCTTAAATTGACTGTACTATTTGTTGGCTTCTAGAAAAACAATGTCACAAAACCGCTTCCGTTGTTAGCCATTCGTCCTATTTGTGACAGTTTTTACATGTGTTAATACAAATAGTCAAATAAGTCAAATAAATGTGGACGATATTGCAACTTGTTGCTGAAACAAAGATTATTATTATTGCTTTGGATTGATCTGCCTAACTATTCACCTCGTAATACTAATATATAGGCCTGTGATAATTATACATCGTGAAGTCATAATTAGTATACAATCTATATCTAAATTGATGTACTGCTAGTAGTTAAGAAACAAAAATGATGGAATGTATGAGAGATTAGGACAGATTCTCTGTCTTAACCCCTCGCCGTGCCGGACTTGACTTTGCTCGAAGCCCTTTAAGCTATTTACTGGACTCGTTTTGACCTCGTCTTGTGCCTGACGGATGACGTCACCCCCACGAAAGTCTCGTGCAGGCGTCTGGAGAACATTTTCTCTCGCTAATCCCTCTCGTGTGATGACGTGTGTCAGGGACACTCCATCCATTCGTCCCAGACGACATACGTCATACACTAAAAGCGATCTTTACAGCAGACGTAACAAACGGACATAAAGTTACAGTCTTTTATTCTGGAAAGGGGGAGGGGGTGATGAGTTTGGAGTGAGGAGAAGAAAGTGGAAAGAGGCATGAGGATTAGAGAGTAAGATATTGGGAGCAGGGAGGGGTGTGTTAGGACAATATGGAGTAGCGAGTAGGGCCAGAGGGATTTTTAGGGCAGTAGAAATTGAAATGTTAGCGCCCATGGAAAGGAAGTGTGTGTGCAGTATAGTGTTAGTGTTAACGTGTGTGAAATGTGAGGGCGATGTGTGAGTGAAAGTTGTGCCATAGAGATCATAGAGTCTGGCTTGTGGGAATACACCACTGTTACACATACAGATGGAATTTAAAAAGAACATTACTATAGATTGAGAAATGGTGTCAAATTTGAGAAAGAAACTTAACAGCTTTAGGAAACTAAGTTGCTGCTTATGTTAGGCGGCACTACAAATGATGGCTAATTGCAATGCTCAGGGCAAAACAAAGGAGTGATCAGTGCTGCAGGGCAATACAAACTATATATATCTCACAATACAGAAACTCTTTTTTTTTGTCTTTTCTTTTAAACTTAATGTTCACCTCAAACTTCCTCAATAGTCGTAGAGACATTATTACGCAGAATGAGATCCTGATCTTTTTATACACTTTCCAACTAAAGCGACAAATTTTCATTTCAATTAAATAAATACATGACTTTCTAGTTTTATTTCGTTTCTTAACTTATCATTTTAGCGGCCCCTGAAAGGGGAAAAGACGCTATTAGTTTTGTGTTAAATGTCTGTCCGTCCCGTTTAGATCTCGTAAACTAGAAAAGATAGTGAAAATCCGACATCATAATATTTTAGTCCATTCAAAGTTCTGATGCAACGGCTACTTTTTTCTTTTTTAAAAGCGAAAGATCTTATTTTTTAAATCACTTATGCAAGCAGTTTTTCTCATAAAAGTACACCACTTTTACAACTATTCACTATTAATAGTAACAAAGACACGAGGCTCTTTAGTAGGAGAGATGGACATCTGTCATATTTGTAACACATTTATGCAAATGGTTTAGGCTTTTTGTAAAAAAAAAATTTCATTGTATTGCTACGTTATGTAAGTTCTGTGCTATTAATTACTACATTTACCCCCCAAAATGTGTATGCAGTAACTGTCATATTTCTAGAAAACTCTTTGCAGCCGAAATTTGTTCGCCTTTTGTTTTACTTTTTTTTTTTAGTATGACATTCCTTGGGGTACTCGTTCCCCAGTATATAAATACACAGTAAACATGAGATAAATAATAATAGTAACTGGGAAAAAAAATTGTAATACATTAATCCAGTTTTGACTCTGACTTTACGAAGCTTTTTTTTATATATATTTGTCTCATTCTTCCTTCTCTCTCTCTCTCTCTCTCTCCCGCCTCTTCCCGCTTCTCTCCCTCTCTGTCTCTCCCTGTCTCTCACTTATCTACGTGTGTATGTGTATGCGTGAAAGTGACTAAAAGTACAAATGTGAAGACAAAAAAAAAAAAGATGTCAACTATTTGTTCATGAAAGAGGACGATCCAGGCGGTCTTATTTTCTTTTTAGTGGTTGGAAATAGAGAGAACAAATGTCAACCTTCTTTTATTCACACACATCGTACTCACTAAGTAAATAAAGTTTGAAAAAAAAAATGTTTACTTTTAATTTTTTTAGTCTTGTGTTTTGTTTATTTCTCCTTGTTAAGTCTTTCTTTCACATTTCTACTCTGCTCTCTTTTTCTTTCCATGTTCCATTTTTTTTTCTACTTTTTAAATTATATCTTTTTTTATATAACTGCTGCATGTTCTGCGTGTGTGTTTTTGCACTCTTATTAGTTGATAGAGTGTGTATCATATCGTATCCTATTAAATCAACAGTGTCAAAGTATTCAGACAATGTTAACTGAGGAAAGACTTTTACTGGATACTTCTGACAGCATTGAAAAAATTCATGTCTTGTCAAATTTGTAAAGAAAATATCGCATGAATAAAAACATTTCGTACCATAACATAAAAATGTTTTTATTAACGAGTTTAGTCAAGATATTGAGCACGTTTTATATTTCTCTCTGATTTCTAAAGCTGTTCTTAGTACTTTGAATTTTTATAGAAGAAATGACGTGTTCTAGTTAAAGCTCACCATAAAACTCATTTAATAATTTGTATTAGTTTCTACGAAAATTATTCTATTTCCTTTATTAATGTAGACAAAAGTAGTGAATTTTTATCTTGTTAAAACTTTGTTAAATGATTTAGAGAAAAACAACGTTTTCACCTGAGAGTGCTCTGACGATGAGAGCAACGAAAGTTATCTATTACTTATTACTTATAAAACTTCCACATTCAAAACGCACAAAATGCAAATACTACCACTACTACTACTAATAATAATATTAATAATCACCTTGGAAACTGAAATGCGTTTTCTTCTCCAAATTTTGACGGGGTAAAAAGCTAATACGAATTGACATTAAAACTAATGCAGAAGACTTAATCCTAGATGAAATAAACGCTAGATAGAGACAATGTAGTTTAAAAATAAAAAAGCTATCAAGCTAGTTTTCTATGCATCATTACTAGGTGTAGACATATTTAAAGTAATCCACTGTTGACAACTACAAACTTGCAATCTTCTCCAAAACCTAATTCTCTCCTTGTGTTGCTGCAACCCAGTTTGGAGCAAGTCAAAGTCCTCGCCAGAGCTCAAGTATTAGATGTAGCACAACCAGAGCTCAAGTATTAGATGTAGCACAACCAGAGCTCAAGTATTAGAGATGTAGCACAACCAGAGCTCAAGTATTAGACGTAGCACAACCAGAGCTCAAGTATTAGATGTAGCACAACCAGAGCTCAAGTATTAGAGATGTAGCACAACCAGAGCTCAAGTATTAGATGTAGCACAACCAGAGCTCAAGTATTAGATGTAGCACAACCAGAGCTCAAGTATTAGATGTAGCACAACCAGAGCTCAAGTATTAGAGATGTAGCACAACAAAAGCTCAATTATTAGAGATGTAGCACAACCAGAGCTCAAGTATTAGATGTAGCACAACCAGAGCTCAAGTATTAGATGTAGCACAACCAGAGCTCAAGTATTAGATGTAGCACAACCAGAGCTCAAGTATTAGAGATGTAGCACAACAAGAGCTCAAGTATTAGAGATATAGCACAACCAGAGCTCAAGTATTAGATGTAGCACAACCATAGCTCAAGTATTAGATGTAGCACAACCAGTGCTTAAGTATTAGATGTAGCACAACCATTGCTCAAGTATTAGATGTAGCACAACCAGAGCTAAAGTATTAGATGTAGCACAACCAGAGCTCAAGTATTAGATGCATCACAAACAGAACTGAAGTATTAGATGTAGCACAACCAGAGCTCAAGTATTAGATGTAGCACAACCAGAGCTCAAGTATTAGAGATGAAGCACAACAATAGCTCAAGTATTAGAGATGTAGCACGACCAGAGCTCAAGTATTAGAGATGTAGCACAACCAGAGCTCAAGTAGTGATGGGAAAAAGTTAACTAAAAAGCTGCTAACTTTTAGTTTAACTAAAAAAATAGTTAAGGCCAAAGTTTAATTTAAGAAAAAAGTTTAGTTAAAATTATGTTTAATTAGTTTTTTTAGTTACAAACTAAAAAGTTTAATTACAAATTTTACAAACTTTTTTAACATACATACCAATAAATATTTAGATCTATGTAATTTGGAGAATATATATATAATGTATAATAGAGAGGAGAATAAACTAGAGGGTGCACAGGTCACAAGAAAGCCTTTTGACCTTTACCCTATAATGGCCGCTTTTATTCCCGCCAATTCACGGTATTTGAAAGGCGAGAAAAATAAACATGTTCATCATATTTCTAGCAAGTTTCGCTGCTTAATAAATCCTGATAATTCCTTAATTGCTTCTATAGATCTACATTTTGCTGCTTTTTATTAAACACCAGTGTGTTCCTGTATAGCTGCAGGCAAAGAATTTTGCTTTACTATCAGGGCCTATAGATCTAAAAGAAATGTCGACTCTTTTTATTTTAAAACTTTTTACTAGATAGATCTAAAGTTAGAGTCTAGTGACGTCTAGTCTATTAGTATTAGTCTATTACTACTATTAGATCTATAGACATAATAGTCTATATTTAATTATTTTAGTCTCTTAGTCTTAAGTAGAGTCTAACTCTTAGTAGTCTTAGTCTTAGATCAAAATGTAAATTTAAAATTATAAGTCAATAATATAGATCTAGATCTATTAGTTTAGAGATTCTTCTATTCTAGAATTAGAGTCTAGATTAGATCTAGATATATCTAGATTACTTATTAGGCCTATACTAAGACCTAAGATGCAAAGATGATAGATCTATAATATTAATGACTATAATAGGCCTACTAATAATAGTCGTCACTATACTAGATATAATATTAAATTAACTAAATCTAGACTAGATCTACATCTACTTCTATTATAATTATACTTATATCTACTATCTAGATCTAGTATTATCTACTAGAGTATATAGATCTAAATACCCATATCTAGTTATAATCATTAATATAATAATCTAAAATCTCTAGATAGATCTAGAGTTACTAAGATATCTACTAGACTATTTAGATCTAGTAGTAATAGTAGTAACTAGTATTTCTTAGATTATTTTTAGATTAAAATATTAATTATTTGATCTAGGTCTAGTAGCTAGATGTAATTCTAGATCCAGATTATATTTCTGATCATTTCGTTTATAGAAGATATTAGATCCAGAATATTCTAGAATCTAGAGTTAGTTAGCGAGTCAACATGAAGTTTTATCATTACTTCTAAAATGGTAACTTATATTAGAACTTGGACAATTACTTCTAATTTCTTTCTATAATAGTATCATTCTAGTGATTCTATTAAGATCTACATCTATTTCATAAAGACATTTAAATCTTTTTTCATGTGCACAAATAAATGTTTATTACATTTTGTTAAAGAGATTGGTTGTGCTTTATTATTTTTCATGTTTGGCTGTTTCGTCCTTAAAAAAGGTCAAAATAGTAAGTAAAAGTTTAACTAAAGTTTCTTAGTTTAGTTTAACTAATTTTTTCAATTTGTGATTAACTAAAAGTTTAATTACTTTTTTTTTAGTTCAAACTTAGTTTTAGTTTAACTAAAAAAATTTAGTTTAGTTCCCATCACTAAGCTCAAGTATTAAAAACGTAGCACAACCAGAGCTCAAGTATTAGATGTAGCACAACCAGAGCTCAAGTATTAGATGTAGCACAACCAGAGCTCAAGTATTAGAAATGTAGCACAACCAGAGCTCAAGTATTAGAGATGTAGCACAACCAGAGCTCAAGTATTAGATGTAGCCCAACAGGAACTCGGGAAGAACAAAGCTAGACCCACATAGACAAAATAAATATACCTCAGAGGGAGAGAACTCCTATAAGAGTATCTGATCGCTTTATAATGTGCCCTTGTTTTGACTGCGACCATTCCATCAACCGAGTGATGCCAAGTGTTGCCTAGACCTAACCCATTCCGGAATCATCAATCGTTACAGAAGGGATTTTGATTGTTGCGTTTTATATTTACTTGGATGCTATCCGTTAATGTCGTCTGCAGTTTTTGTTTTTAAAAAATTATATTGTTCTGTCTATAAGCCAGTAAGAATGATGAAATTTTTAAAAAAATGAGTTGATGGTTCTTTAAAACAAAGGGAAACAATTATGAAAACCTGTGACAGTTACAAATAAATACTGACATTAAGATTACGAAAGAAAAATTCTGCCGCCTATAAAGGAGCCCCAAAGGCAGATCACGAGCACGGTGGCTTGCTGACGTTAAGGCAGTTCTACAACAACCAAACGTCCGGGCATGGAGACGCAAAGCCCAGGATAGATCAGAATGGAGAGATGCGCTAGTTTCAGGCCAGGGCCCTCCACAGGATAGATCAGAATGGAGAGTTGTGCTAAAGTAGGCCAGGGGCTCCCTTGGGCTGTAGCGCCACTGGGATGGATGATATAAATTATCCGTGCTATAACTTCCTTTCTAGTCTTTAAAATTCCTTTTTTATTTACGATTCCTCCTATCAGCTTGATAACTCTTAATTTGGTTCAAACTGGTGGAACCTGGATAGTGGACGAGTATTTCGAAATAAAATTTGAGTTTTATGTATATTGTTTAGGAAGTAGATGAACAGCTAATTGGCTACACGGTTAAAACTCCGTCTTGAAAGTAATAACAAAGTTTATCTAAAATTTAAATTAAATTACTTCTTGGACACGGCTCAACGGGAGTTAACTCGTGATCTATCAATTAGATGTCGTGCTGGCTACTAATATTGTACCGTTACTCACCAAGATTGATTAGAATAAATCACTTATTGGTAATTAAGTAGATATAGGCGTTTTATTTTTTGTAGCAAGTCATTTCTATGAATGCACTTTTAGACACTGATGATCTAGATTGAGTTTATTGTTTACATCAAAGATTCGTGCCGAGAATAACTTGTACCCCTCCTCCCATTCCAAGCGTTGGGGGTGGGGGGAGAAGTTAATCCCTTTCATCTCCTGACAGCTTTTAACGTCACCTGGGATTAGTTCTTGCACCGAGTGAACTAGCAGTTGGTAGATGTCAACATGGAAAGGTATTTATGCTCCACCGCCCTCTCCTCAAGGCTAGCCCCCCCCCCCCTACATTACCAATGTGTGTGTTGTATCATGTTCAGCACTTAGTACTCAGCACATAATCCCCCACCTCCCAAGAATTGAACTAAGTCTACCTGTGAGACGGTCTGGAAGCTATCAGCTGAGTCGTTAAATGTCATTTATTTGTTTACAGAGACCCCTGAGTATTGTGAGCTCAGGTTAGAGTCCAACATTTCTCTAGGTGGCATATGTTAGAAGGAGTCTCACATTTTACTCTAGGTCACATATGTTATAAGGAGTCTCAAATTTTAATTAGGGTGGCATATTTTTCATGGAGACTCAAGCTTCACCTAAGTTGGCTTATTTTACAAAATGTGTAAAATGTATTCAAGCGGCATATGTTACAAGGTGTCTAAATCTTACCCAAGGTGGCTTATGTCAAAAGGAGTCTCAAATGTTTCTTAAACAATGTTTCTTAAACTTTTCATAGAAGCACGCCAGATTATTTACTTTAAAAGGCTGTCTTCTTTGACTTCTATTTTATTTAACTCTGTTCTGTGTGTGATTTTGCTTTCTATTTTTCCTTTAATAATATAGATATTTGAAAACACATTTCAAACTTGATCTTGCAGATATTGTAACTGTAAAATGACATGTTGAGGTTTGTTACGAAGACCCCTATAACAGACATGTTTCATACAACACACTACCTACGTTTGTCAGGCTGGGTCTATAATGTGCACAAAGTTACAGGTTCAGAAAGTCAGTCAAGGAAATGACCACATGGGAAGTGCACCTTGGGAGATACGGGGACGTGTTCAAAGGGAGAAGACGATGAAAAGAGAGAAGTAAACAAAGACAAAAAAAGAAGTAAAGTAGATAGGAATGAAGAAGGGAAGCAAAACAGAAACAGCAAGAAAGGAAGAGAGACAGAGAGAAAGAAAGTCTGAGACAGAAAGTAAGAGGAAAAAAAAAAGAGTAACAAAAAAAGTGAGAAAATAAAGTTAAAGAAAGAGAAAAAAGAAGAACAACATGAGAAAGAGAGAGAGGCTAGAAAATCGAAGAGAGAGAGAGAGAGAGTCAGAGAGAGAGAGTCAGAGAGAGAAATAGAACGAGTGACCGATTGCGTGCCTCACGGGTCATAGTTGTGCACAGCCTTGACAGCACTATTAATTTCAACGGACGTAATTCTGTGTTAGCCATCTCTGGTCAGCTAGTTGTTCAAACCACCCTGAACCTACCACCGACCCCCTTGACCAACATAGCCTGTCATTTGTCTCACGCCCGTAAATAAAACTCACCTCATTCTTTTGAAGCCCCCCCCCCCCCACGTCTCTCCGTTGTCTTGTCCAGTTCTTAAAAAAAAAAAACATTGTTAGGCAATCTTCTTCCTAGTAGACTTCCTACAAACACAAACACACACGCACGAACTCACACACACACACACACACGCTCTTTACAGTTTGTAAATAAAGGTGCTAGACATTCGCCCCCCCAAACCCTCAAAGCATGATTTAAATTCTCAATTTCTTAACATAGAACAAACAAAAAAACAACAACTTAATAATAGCTAATAATAATTTAAAAAAAAAAGATTGTTCCAGGCGTACTCGACCTCTGGCCACGCCTTGTCATATTTTAGAGTTTTTAGAATTATAGAGTCTAACCATTTGAGACATCACAGAGGACTTGTAGTGACTAAGAAAGTTACTTTTTTATTTTAACGAAGCTCTCGAGGTGTATCTAGATTGTAAGACTTGATTGTATTTAAAGAAGTCCGAGCAAGGTTCATCTATTCACAGTTTCTATTAATTTATTAATTTATATTTACTTGTTTAGTTCAACACATTTATTTATTCTAAGCTTAATTCCTTTTAAAGTCATTATAAGGCTTATATCAACTCTGTCTATCTGGAAATAGAAATTAATTCTTATTAAGAGATGTGGCTAAAACTGTGGACGTTTTGTCCCATTAGATAATTGTACAAGTGTTCTCTCCCTCATTCTCGGATCAAGTTGAAACTTTACACAAGTATTTATTGTACCAAACAAAACATGAATCAATAAGACAAAAATATTAACCGATTAGCTAATTATTACTTTTTTTGTTTGATACAGAAAAGGAAAATAAATTCTACATTATTGAGAGATATAGTTATATATGTGATGTTCTTCTCTTAAATTAGCTTTTTTATGTAGGAGTAATCTGGATGAAATAAAATGAAATAAATTATCGAAACAGATCCAATTAAATAAAAGTTTAATTTAGGTATATAAAGGTCATATGACATGGTAAATCTAGCATAACAAAGAAATGACAAATGTCACTATGAAGAGGAAGAAAGAAATAGGCATCTGCTTTTCAAGTTTTCACTAATATATATTTTTTTTAAACATGTCAGTCTGACAAGTCAAGGGTCAAGGGTCAAATGGAAAGTTAAGCCTCGATCTCATACAAAACACGCACACACGACCACAAGACCTCACACCCACCAGCACAACACCTCAGAAGACCATGTGAGGGTCCCATTACTTATTCATGTCTACCATTACAAGCAGTCAGCCAGGTCGCTTCCTACAGCACTAGAGACACACTGATGTGCAGGGAAAGAGAAGGAGAAATCCGTGATCCCACAGCGACCCTAGGAATGTCCAATTGTCACCAAAGCGACATTTACTAGAGGAAACACACGATGCACTTTCAAGTGTTTCCCATCAATATTTGATTCAAAACTTTTCAAACGGGACTCAACTCAAAGCAAGCAATCTCAAATACTCTTAACCTAAAATCTCAGTTCTCTGGTATCTATCATGTCCAAGCAATGAAAAAAAAAGTGTATTAACATTAAACTTGAAAGAAGGTATATCTCTGCTTCAAGTTATTACAACAAAGCAGGCCTATAGCGTATAGTTTATCCGTGACATAATACATTATAAGATCAATGTGGACATAGTGCATATCATGGCTATTGTTTCACAGTCTTGACCATCAAGCCGGACCGTAAAGATGTATGAGATAGTATTTTTTTATTATTTTTTTAAAAATGAGTTTGTACAGATTGAAATCTGAGGTTAAGAGCAGGTCAACCTGAAATTAAAAAAAAAAGGATTTAGCCAACATGAACAAAGCACCAACTCATTATCAACAATAAAATGTTGAGTCTTAAAATGAACACTATTAGTTACAAAAACATAATAAAATAATGCCTATTATCACCCAGTCCTGCCAACATACAACACCCGATATATATTGAACACAAAGAAAATTCTTTTAAAAATAAAAGTCTAATTATAAGAGTAAAGACCGCACAATGACTGCCATATATATATAGCGCGGGGGGGGGGGGAGAAAAAAAATCCCCCCCCCCCAAAAAAAAAAACTTATACAAAGTTTCAACTAGATTCGAGAATCGGAAATGGAAGAAATTACGTGTACAACAATGGACCTCATTCACCAATCATAAACAAACAACATTTAGCCACGTGATAATATTGATAAAACAAGGGAAAAAACTGTCACGTGACAGCCTGTGTGTATTACGTAATTTGTATAGAAGAGATAGAGAACCACGTGGCAAAATGTTGTTTGTTTTCAATTGGTGAATGAGGTCCATTGTACTAGAGAAACAGACAGACAGAGTGAGTAATTAATAGCTTTGTAATAAAACAATGGATCAAGTAAATCAAACTAAAGCTTGAAGAGAAGAAACTTACGTTTTACTTGACACTATTGAGGGCATAGCGAGTGTTTGTATGGATGGGCTGGGCTGGGGGTTTGTTGAAGATCCCATTGCTTCAGAGTGGAATACATCATTGGACAAAACATGCAACATCCAACTACATTGGCCTCGCACCTGGCTAAAGCCGGCCCTGCTAGAATTGTAATATAATACACTGTTATTGTACAGTAGTTACGCTGATATTGTCAATTGTAGTCAAACTGAATTTCCATTTGATTGGATCAATAATATTATCTTATCTTATCTTATCCAAGATTAACAAATTAAGAAATTTCTCTTGTAAATCTTAAATATTTGGGTCGCATGCCTTTAGAGTTTTATAGAGTTCAAGGCTCAAGACATCGCTATTATTTTAGAGACTGTTTTTGGAGTTTTTAATTGTTAATTAGAGTATTGTCCCTTTTTGAATAGTTCAGTGATAATTACAGTTAGTACTAGTCTCCCTTGTCTTATATGTTCTAAATTCCCTTCTGCCGTCATTTTCAGTGGTCGTCGTGGACAAACTAGCAGAAGTGGACTACTTCGGCCTGGACTAGTAGAGAAACTAATCGCCTCCCTTGCGACAATGAGCTAGCTTAACTTATTGCCCACGTGACCCCGAAGCACATGATCCTCTTGTCTGTCCCCTGAGCTGACCAGCGATCGCACAAAGCATAAAGTAAAAAATATCCCATCAACGCTTTTCTGAGTGATCCGGAAATGAGACTAACAACTCGGCAGACGATATACATCTCTCAACCTGCTGCCCTGTAATGGCACGCGTTGTTCATGTGTCCAGGTCGTGATGGTTCTTTCATGAAAATGGAGATGCCGTTTCCACTTAGTATCCATCAATCTTCATTACCCATGATGCACCATTTCAAATGGAGATAACATAGAACAATGTTTTCTCAGCCATTTGAAAAGAGTTGTAAAGAAAAGACTCAATTAATTTTGGCGTTTTGTAGACATTCTGTTTTCTAGGTTTAGTTAAGTTTAAACTGAAGTAAAATGTGAGTCGCTCTCCGCTTGTTAGACATTAACTAGTTTTAATATCTGGGTTCATTTTATTTCACTTAGCAATAACCTGACAGGCAGTCAAGTTTTGTTCAGTAATATGTTTTTTGAGATACAAATGGGTTTTATTCCCTTCCTGTACAAAAACGATTGTTAAAAATATATTAAAAAATAATATTCTAATCACAGAGATTTATTAGTTTTAGTCTAGCTCTATTACAAATTTAATTACCTAACTGATCCAAACTAATTGATACACTTAATAATTGTAGCTTTTATATAGCGCTACTTTCATGCTTATAGCATGGTCAGAGCGCTATGGTCCATTCTCATTTGTGGGCCAGTAGGAGGTGGTATCTGGGAGAAGGTTTTCCGTGCTGCCTTTAGGCGCTCGGTATACACAACTCTGCCCGAGAACCTCAAGCCCCCTTAATAGGTAGCCAAGCCAAGTTCTAGCGCACTTAGCCTCTCAACCATGCTTCCCTCAATGGACCTCATTCACCAATCGTAAACAAACAACATTTAGCCACGTGACAATATTGATAAAACAATGGGGAAAAAACGTATCACGTGACATCCTTTATGGATTGCGTAAATTGTATAGAAGAGATAGAAAACCACGAATGGTGAATGAGTTCCATTAATATTCCCACACTTAATATAAGCTTTTTTTTTAAAAAAGTATTTTTGTTTTGAATTTTGCTCGTTACTTACTGGTGCTACAGAAATGACTTCACTGTTAATGTTCTTTGTTTCAAGTTCAAACAAAAGTCTTTCCCTTACAGTCATTTAGGTTGCGTGGTGTATAAGTGGTAGAGCCCTCTGCTTGCGAACTGGAGCTCTCGGGTTTGTATCTCTGTGAAGACTGGGATTTCGAATTTCGGAATTTTTTAGGACGCTACTAAGTCCATCCAACTCTTATTAGTAGGCCGTTGTGCTGGTTGTGCTGGCCCCATGACACCCCCGTTGGCCATAGAAACCATGACATCAACTGCCCTCTAAATTGCAAGCTCCGAAATGGAAACTTCACTTGTACATTTACAGCCAGACGATCGTTCTCTTCTCTCTGTGAAATGAATTTCATTTTATTCTCCAATGCTGTGGAGTGTTCACACGCAGATATCATGGGTGTTTCACACGTAGACCTCACGGGTGTTTCACACGTAGACCTCACGGGTGTTTCACACGTAGACCTCACGAGTGTTTCACACGTAGACCTCACGGGTGTTTCACACGTAGACCTCACGGGTGTTTCACACGTAGACCTCACGGGTGTTTCACACGTAGACCTCACGGGTGTTTCACACGTAGACCTCACGAGTGTTTCACACGTAGACCTCACGGGTGTTTCACACGTAGACCTCACGGGTGTTTCACATGTAGACCTCATGGGTGTTTCACACGTAGACCTCACGGGTGTTTCACACGTAGACCTCACGAGTGTTTCACATGACAAGGTTTTGTTTTGTTTTTGGAGGGCTGGGAATATTCTAACGTCTGCGTAATCTGTCAGAAACAAGACCCGCTCAAGAGTTTAGTCGAGACCCTAACTTATTAAACTTTTTTTTTTAAAGTACATCGTTTTATCAAACACACACACATACATTTTAAGTAGAGTTGTCCTCCATTACCAACATTTCGTTTGAAAACCCTGACACATTCTTGATGTGGTCACATGGATACGTGAACAGCAGTTTGAGAAATGTGGAAATCGAACACAAGACCCACAGACATTTTCGAAGTACACTAGTTGTTTCTGAGCAAGGTCGGCGTTTAGGAAAATTAATATTTCTTTAATAAGCCCGTCATTATTTTGGTCTGGTAGGCATTGGTATTGCATCATTATTTTGGTCTGGTAGGCATTGATATTGCATCATTACTTTGGTGTGGTAGGCATTGATATTGCATCATTACTTTGGTCTAGTAGGTATTGGTATTGCATCATTACTTTGGTGTGGTAGGCATTGGTATTGCATCATTACTTTGGTCTAGTAGGTATTGATATTGCATCATAACTTTGGTCTAGTAGGTATTGATATTGCATCATTACTTTGGTCTAGTAGGTATTGATATTGCATCATTACTTTGGTCTAGTAGGTATTGATATTGCATCATTACTTTGGTCTAGTAGGTATTGATATTGCATCATTACTTTGGTCTAGTAGGTATTGATATTGCATCATTATTCTGGTCTAGTAGGTATTGATATTGCATCATTACTTTGGTCTAGTAGGTATTGATATTGCATCATTATTCTGGTCTAGTAGGTATTGATATTGCATCATTAATTTGGTCTAGTAGGTATTGATATTGCATCATTAATTTGGTCTAGTAGGTATTGATATTGCATCATTATTTTGGTCTAGTAGGTATTGATATTGCATCATTACTTTGGTCTAGTAGGTATTGATATTGCATCATAACTTTGGTCTAGTAGGTATTGTTATTGCATCATAACTTTGGTCTAGTAGGTATTGATATTGCATCATTTTTTTGGTCTAGTAGGTATTGATATTGCATCATTACTTTGGTCTAGTAGGTATTGATATTGCATCATTACTTTGGTCTAGTAGGTATTGATATTGCATCATTACTTTGGTCTAGTAGGTATTGATATTGCATCATTACTTTGGTCTAGTAGGTATTGATATTGCATCATTAATTTGGTCTAGTAGGTATTGATATTGCATCATTACTTTGGTTTAGTAGGTATTGATATTGCATCATTAATTTGGTCTAGTAGTTGTTGATATTGCATCATTAATTTGGTCTAGTAGGTATTGATATTGCATCATTACTTTGGTCTAGTAGGTATTGATATTGCATCATTAATTTGGTCTAGTAATTATTGATATTGCATCATTACTTTGGTCTAGTAGGTATTGATATTGCATCATTAATTTGGTCTAGTAGTTGTTGATATTGCATCATAACTTTGGTCTAGTAGGTATTGTTATTGCATCATAACTTTGGTCTAGTAGTTGTTGATATTGCATCATTATTCTGGTCTAGTAGTTGTTGATATTGCATCATTATTTTGGTCTGGTAGGCATTGGTATTGCATCATTACTTTGGTCTAGTAGGTATTGATATTGCATCATAACTTTGGTCTAGTAGGTATTGATATTGCATCATTAATTTGGTCTAGTAGGTATTGATATTGCATCATTAATTTGGTCTAGTAGGTATTGATATTGCATCATTACTTTGTTGTAGTAGTTGTTGATATTGCATCATTACTTTGGTCTAGTAGGTATTGATATTGCATCATAACTTTGGTCTAGTAGGTATTGATATTGCATCATAACTTTGGTCTAGTAGGTATTGTTATTGCATCATAACTTTGGTCTAGTAGGTATTGATATTGCATCATTTTTTTGGTCTAGTAGGTATTGATATTGCATCATTACTTTGGTCTAGTAGGTATTGATATTGCATCATTACTTTGGTCTAGTAGGTATTGATATTGCATCATTACTTTGGTCTAGTAGGTATTGATATTGCATCATTACTTTGGTCTAGTAGGTATTGATATTGCATCATTAATTTGGTCTAGTAGGTATTGATATTGCATCATTACTTTGGTCTAGTAGGTATTGATATTGCATCATTAATTTGGTCTAGTAGTTGTTGATATTGCATCATTAATTTGGTCTAGTAGGTATTGATATTGCATCATTACTTTGGTCTAGTAGGTATTGATATTGCATCATTAATTTGGTCTAGTAATTATTGATATTGCATCATTACTTTGGTCTAGTAGGTATTGATATTGCATCATTAATTTGGTCTAGTAGTTGTTGATATTGCATCATAACTTTGGTCTAGTAGGTATTGTTATTGCATCATAACTTTGGTCTAGTAGTTGTTGATATTGCATCATTATTCTGGTCTAGTAGTTGTTGATATTGCATCATTAATTTGGTCTAGTACTTGTTGATATTGCATCATTTCTTTGGTCTAGTAGGTATTGATATTGCATCATTACTTTAGTGTAGTAGTTGTTGATATTGCATCATTAATTTGGTCTAGTAGTTGTTGATATTGCATCATTAATTTGGTCTAGTAGGTATTGCTATTGCATCATTACTTTGGTCTAGTAGGTATTGATATTGCATCATTACTTTGGTCTAGTATGTATTGATATTGCATCATTACTTTGGTGTAGTAGTTGTTGATATTGCATCATTAATTTGGTCTAGTAGTTGTTGATATTGCATCATTAATTTGGTCTAGTAGTTGTTGATATTGCATCATTAATTTGGTCTAGTACTTGTTGATATTGCATCATTACTTTGGTCTAGTAGGTATTGCTATTGCATCATTACTTTGGTCTAGTATGTATTGATATTGCATCATTAATTTGGTCTAGTATGTATTGATATTGCATCATTAATTTGGTCTAGTAGGTATTGATATTGCATCATTTCTTTGGTCTAGTAGGTATTGATATTGCATCATTACTTTGGTCTTGTAGTTGTTGATATTGCATCATAACTTTGATCTTGTAGTTGTTGATATTGCATCATTAATTTGGTCTAGTACTTGTTGATATTGCATCATTACTTTGGTCTAGTAGGTATTGATATTGCATCATTACTTTGGTCTTGTAGTTGTTGATATTGCATCATAACTTTGATCTTGTAGTTGTTGATATTGCATCATTAATTTGGTCTAGTACTTGTTGATATTGCATCATTACTTTGGTCTAGTAGGTATTGCTATTGCATCATTACTTTGGTCTAGTATGTATTGATATTGCATCATTAATTTGGTCTAGTATGTATTGATATTGCATCATTAATTTGGTCTAGTAGGTATTGATATTGCATCATTTCTTTGGTCTAGTAGGTATTGATATTGCATCATTACTTTGGTCTTGTAGTTGTTGATATTGCATCATAACTTTGATCTTGTAGTTGTTGATATTGCATCATTAATTTGGTCTATTACTTGTTGATATTGCATCATTACTTTGGTCTAGTAGGTATTGCTATTGCATCATTACTTTGGTCTAGTATGTATTGATATTGCATCATTAATTTGGTCTAGTATGTATTGATATTGCATCATTAATTTGGTCTAGTAGGTATTGATATTGCATCATTTCTTTGGTCTAGTAGGTATTGATATTGCATCATTACTTTGATCTTGTAGTTGTTGATATTGCATCATAACTTTGATCTTGTAGTTGTTGATATTGCATCATAACTTTGATCTTGTAGTTGTTGATATTGCATCACTACTTTTGATCTAGTAGATGTGTATTGAAAATGAGACTTAATTGTTAGACAGAAAGAAGCAAAATATAAAACATTCTTTAAAAAAAAAAACAAATCTTATCTAATGGGAAGAACTCGCACTTACAACTATATTTATACATAATTTAGAAGTCATTTCTCTTATTCGATATCAAAGAAAAATATTTATTTACCAATAATCTATTGAATAATTAGTTTTTAATTGATTCGTGTGTTTTTAGAAACATTACATAATTGTTGATAGTTTTATCTTGACGTGGGAGAAACAAAAAGAGTTACATTATCTAAGGGGACCAAACCCTTATTATGGAGTGTGTGTTTGTGTTTCTATGGTGATGGTGGGAAGAGGTTAGCGATTGGTTTTCAATTATGCAAAATTAACGGTATTGTTGTCAGCGGTCTTAAAAAAGGAGACGACTTCTGAAAGCCGGATTGCAAACATATGTTATTGTAGTGAGTTAGATTTTGTTAAAACATTACCATTTTATATTATTAGTAAAGTTTAGTACTTTGAATTTATTTTGTATCTGAAGTTTTGTTAACAAAAAGAATTTATTCAAGGACAGCTTAAACCCTCAAATAAAAATTACATGTTTTAATAATAAAAAAAATATTTTTGTTAGCTAAAATGATGAAAAACTAGTTAATTTTCATGTCAAGATTTCTTGAAAACTACTAAAGCTAGTTCAATAAAACTTCAGCTGTTGATTATTCAATACTAGTAGAAGAGTGTGAAGCAGAATTAACTATATTCATTGAATACAAAAAAAGTTACAGCTCTAAACATGGTTGTGACCCATTTTTTCTAGTTTTTATAGGGGGTTAGGCATAGAAGAAAATTAATTACTCTAAAAGTTTTCAACCTTTTGTAATTATTCTGCTTCACTTTCATACTTGTATATACAACATTATTTGCGCCAAATTTCAAGGCAAAATATTCATAAACAATATTCATGAACAAAGCAATATGAAAATGGTTAATAGGAGAAAACAGCAAAAAAACGACAACCTCTGTGGTAAAAACTAAGTTAGTATACAAAATATAGTAAAAAATATTAAAAATACTTCCACTTTGAATTTGGACATGTTGTATACACCAACTTGTTCAGAAATGAATGCTATATAAAATTCAGTTATAAAAAAAAAATCAATACTTTTAAACCATAGGGGGGGTTAAGCTGTCCTCAAGTCATTTCAAGTTTTACATGTCAAGATCTAATACCGGTACTCCTACAGCGGGCTTGTTGTCTATCAGCAAACTGGTGCTACAAGTCAACGACCGTCCACAACAACCCAACATATTTAGCCATATCTGTGAATACTGAATAATTAGTTTTCCTTGTTGGTATCAAACAAAATAACTAATTGCTAGTAATTAATTGTTTAATTTGTTTGTATTTTTAAAATGATTCATGTCTTTTATCTATGCCAATGAATAATTCATATCTACGCCAATGAATAATTGTGTGAAGTTTTAACTTGATGTGAGAATGAGTAAAAATGTTTGTAAAATGTTTTACATGTTTCGGATGTTCCTTCAGAGTTGAAGATAATTACTTCCTAGTCCAAACCTCCCGCAGGACGACAGGGGATGGGAGCGAGCAGAGTTTGAACCCGGGACTATCGATAAGTCCGAACGACAGTCCAGCGCGCAAACCGCACGACCAGGCAGCCATCCTGTGGGAGAAATAACTTGTAAAATCTTTTGACGAGACAGACAGACAGAGTTGTGAAAATAAATAAAAACTATAAAAACTGTTAGTTTTTCAAACTGTTTATTCATCTATTTTATATTGTTTGAATATTGAATTTGAATATGGGTAGATTTGATAGCTATATTACAATGTGACACTAAATTACACAATGACATTGATCCTTGAACAAAATATCACCTTCATTGCACTTGTCCGCACACAACTACAGAACATTCCAGAGCATGTGGCCAATGTGTGCCGCACTACCAGACAGGAAATAGAGCCGCTCTCCGTAGCAGATGTGTCCTGAATTCCCTAAATGTTGTCTGTTCCGGTAGACTACCTATTGTTCTATTTGCGCAGTGCCTGCTGGTAGAATCTTCCTTGACCCCACGTTCTCCTTTCACACACACACAGACACTCACACTCTCACTAACACACATGCACTCACACTCAATCACACAAATACACGCAAGTTTATCATTCAGGGCATAAAATAAAGAGTTCTTTCCCTTCTGTTATCATGGCTTTCAATCACAGAGCAGATTTTTGTGTGTTATTGTTTTTGTTTCCCTTGTATAAAATGTCAAAATCATTCCGTAAATAGAAAGAAGCAGCAGAAATATAGAACACGTCAAGTAGTAGTAATGATATAATAATAATAGTAATTGTACAACACAGTCGTATTAATCAATGTTAATAGGCATTACTGCTAATTAGAACAACATAGGAGATGGTTAATAAAAAATAGAATCCCATACTCAATGATTAGGTGTCGGTACTCAGTAGTTGATTGCCTAACTTTTAATTACTAAAAATTAATAATATACGTTAAAATACAAGAAAAGTTTTATTTTTTTTCAAACGGTGCCGGTACGCCGTACCGGTGCCTACCGTCACAAAAAAAAAAGCCATGGTTTAAACCATGGGAAGATAACTTAGTGTGAAAACCTGTGGTCTATGACTTTATGATCCATTTAATGCAGAACCCGAATAAAGAAAACATGCAAATGTCGACTACCGACTTGGAGGTGGACAATGGACTGCACAGGCACTGTAGTCTCAAACATGGCCCTTGATATGCGTAGCAATATTCTTGTTACCTGTTGGGCAGTACTGCTGCAGACATGCGACAGCATTTGAACATTTCTAAAGGACACCATTAAGATGGCAACGAATCGCGACCCTGGCAGTGCCAGAGAATAAACGTCAGTTCATAAGTTTATTGTAAAAAAAACAACAAAAAAGAAACATGAATAATCTCCCCTCGTAACAGTTACGATCGACTTATCAAGGAAATATTTTCACAAACTAGAAATATATTTCACAAAACTAGATCTGGAAAAGCAACTTGTAATCCTGCAATCAATATTTTCTCATTTTTAGAGCATCTAGATTAACCTTAAATATGTGTAATATGAAAACAAGCAAAATATTAACAATTTTTATTTATAAAACGAAGTTTTTCTAAGGGAAAGAACTCTGCAATTACAACTATATCTCTCAATAACATTAAGGTTATTTCACGTATTCAATATAAAAAAATAATTATCAATTACCAATAATAACTTAATTAATTGAGTATTTTTGTAATGTATTTATTTAAATTTCAACTTGATCCAAGAATGGATGTGGACGAAATAAAGTGGTCAATTATCTAAGGAGATGAAACCCTACATATTTAGCCGTATCTGTCAATACCGAATGATTAATTCCCCTTGTTGGTATCAAACAAAGTAATTTATTGAATAATTGTTTCCCTTTTTTTTTTATTCATATTTCATCTATGCCATCGAATAATTGTGCAAAATTTTAAACTTGATACGAGAATGGGTGTAGAACAAATACCTGTACAGGCAGAGTGAGGTGATATAAACTTTGTGACGCTCATTTATGAAAACATTGATGTTAGTTGAGTTTAAAACGACAGGAAAGAGTTTTAAAAACAGTTTCCGTTGTTCAAGTTGTCACCTGAACTTGGTCGTCTGCTGGAGCCTAAGACCTGACGTCATCTACTCTCGGTATGAAGGTTTCCACTAATGAAAGAAAATAGATTACAAAATATCAATTCTTTTGCTGGACATCTAAGATCAAGCCCTGTTTATTGACAACAAAACCGACATAAAATCGCCACTATCGTATTGAAAATGAAACATTTCTATTAGAATTAGTGGTAGAAAAAAAAGAGGTTAAGAATGTTTCTGAAACCATCTTTCATGTCCTTGCATGACCTGCTTGCGAGAAAAGGTTTTTTAATTTCTTCTATCCCAGTGACCGTAGTAATGAGAGTACATTCTTTGAATACAAACAGTTAAAGCTAATGCTTATCTATGATGTAAAGAATTTCACAGTGAAGGTTTTTTTTTTATAACAATTACTTCAATTCACTTCACCAATTTGATTTACTGAAGACTTTTAAGAATTAAGTTACGATTCAGTATTGTTATGTCTAAACACGTGAGATTTTGTTATGTGAATAAGTTTGATGTTAGTAATATGTTATTGTTTTTGGTTATATCAAGTTATTTGATGTTTGATACAATATAGTTCAATATTTGTAATATGTACTTTTGATGTTTCTGACATGCTATTGTTTGATATATCCCTATTGTTAGGCTTGTTAACAGGATGAATAAAGCTTATACAAGTTCTGAGACATTGGTTCAATCACTGGCCTGGACTACACAATAGACAAATACATAGAAATACATTTCCTGATTGCAAACGCGGGGGAGAAAAAAAAAGTTGTTCTAGCATGTGATCAATGGGAGGATTTATTTTTATTAGCGCGTGTCTGAATGTGGATATTTTTAGATTTATCTTCAGTTCTTGACCTGGATGCATAAGGTCATTTGGTGAATAATCATCGGGCAGTTGAGTTATAAAAAATCTTATTAAGTAGATCTAACGTTTTGTTTTCTTTTGTTAAAAAAGGTAATTTGCGTTCATTGAAAACTTTCCAAACAAATGAAAAATAATTTACAGATCTAGATCTATGGTAAAGATGGGAGCTCTTACTCGCAGTGTGGACAGAGTGGACAATCTTGGTCAAGCCTTAATTTGAGTGATTAACTTGTTCCTCTGTGGGTCTTATACCTCGTCTAATGTACACAAAAACTATTCTGTGTATAGCGTTCCTTCATCTTTACATATCCAATAGTATAATGAGCGTTGGGGCACTTCGCAAGATCTGTTGACCGCCTTTCTCCATTACTTTCTGTCTTTTGCCTGTTCATTCTTGTATGTTGTCTTCCCATCTAGCTTTCTCTGTCTGTCTCTTCTTTTTCTCTGTCTGTCTCTTCTTTTTCTCTGTCTGTCTCTTCTTTTTCTCTGTCTGTCTCTTCTTTTTCTCATTCTCTTCTTCTTTTTCTTTCTACTGTTCCTTGAACGAAAGTCTTAGCGAGCCTTGGGGACCTTGTCATATGGCCAAATGCTGTATTAATTCTATGTGTCGCTTCTTTTGAACCGTTCTTTGTATATTTCCTGGGACCCATCACGTGATCCGCTTTGACAACTCTTGAGCACAGCGTCCATAGTAATGGTTGTTATCACCCCCACACCCCCTTTTGGTAACTTAGTGGACTAAAAATAGAATTTTTAGTTTATTTTAGTCAAAATGCGTCTTTGTGGCAAATTTAAACCTTCTAGGACATTCCTTTCATAGTTCATGTATTAAAAGGATATAATAGCGCAATGTTTTGTTTACTGACAGCCACAGGAAATGTTTTGTTTACTGACAGCCACAGGAAATGTTTTGTTGTAGCTGCTGGTTTCACTTTCACTCTAGCATTAGTTTTTACAACAGTTAGTTAATTGTTAAATGGATGATTTTGATTAGGATAAATAAGTCAATTTTCTAAATGCTGTCATATATTTAGTATAAATACAATATTTGTATCTGCAAAGAGATTCAGAGACTTGAGTAGTCACTTACAGTCTTGTTATTAAACCGAGGTGAAAAAATACATTCTTAAAAAGTATTCCATTCAAAACAGAAAATAAATGTACAAATAATAAAACTTTATAGTGTAGCGCGCATCTATTTCTTTTAGACGAGGCTGGGGGGGTGGGGTGGTGAGACTACCGTGAGGTAGGCCGGGAAGGCGGAGAGGAAGTGAGAAGAAAAAAGAAAACATTTCCATGTCAGTGTCTGCTCTGTTCCCGCCCAAAATGGCAGCCATTAAATAACTGACTAATTGATGCTAATGTTTATTTTGGCAGAGCTCATTACAGACCTGGACATTGACACTAGCTCGCTACGAGTGTTTTATGTCTCCTGCCTGCCAACTTTACTTTTTGATGTCGACGAAATCAATTTTACGATCATTCGCTTTTAATTTGTTTTCGGTTGACAATGTCTGGCTCCTACCGTCTTGAGCTTAGAATACCGTAGGCCAAAAGTCGTAATAATGTCTTGAGAAGTCATTAATGATCTCAAATTATACATCTAAACCGTCGCTTGTCGTAAAGTGATTGTTTATTGCAAACTCCAGGTAAACTGAGGTGTTTAAAAGCCAACAGGGGATCGCCTGTAATAAATGTACCCTATTAAACAAGAGTGGTTAGTAGGTTCAATGTACACCGTTAATGTCTATTGTATTTCACTATGGATACAGTACATCCGTAGAGCTAATTAAAAACAAGAACTACAATGTCCGTCCTCTCTAGGAGTGTTCACATTTCAGTGATCTTCTCTTAGATGTAAAGTTTCAAATAGTCAAGTCTCCAAAACGGAAAGGTCACTGCGTCATTTCACTGTGGATTTATTTATTTCATTTATTAATTTTATGTTCTTACATTATAAGAATTCTTTCTAATTAGTTTATGAATTACGTTTGAGCAATTCAATTATTCAATATTCTTCAATTAGTAGCCTACCGTGTTCTGTGATGTATTCAAACAACTGATCCACAACAAGCTAGAGTGTTAGTGTCACAAGATCAAACTCTAGAATCACTTCACCATGAAAACCACTTTCATGGAGTGCTTGTGTATGTGTGTGTTCTTTATATGATATTGAAAGGGAGAATTTATTGTTAGTGGTATATATACAGAGAGAGAGAGAGAGAGAGAGAGAGAGCATTAATATAAATGGTAGTCCTGTAGAATGATGCAAGAAAAGCGGCACTGTCCTACGACTCCATGATGCCAGAGTGTAATGACGTGTTTTTACTTTGCGTTAGATGTGTTTAAATATCAGTTTATTTTATCTCATCTCTAGTTGACTGTCTACATTATAATAAAAGTTGTATTTAGTTTTGTTCACAAGGAAGTTATTCAAGTTTTTTTTTTCAAGTCTTATAAGTTAAACTATAATACGCCTACAAAGTGGAGTTGTCTACCAGCGATAGGTGCTATAAGTCAACGGCCGTCAACAACAACCACACAACGCCGGCATAACAACAGATTCTTGTCTTGGAAACCTAGTTACAAGAAGGCAACATTTGTGAAAGTGATGAGGGTAGTGATGGAGCCAGGGATCAGGGCAATATCACCAGCACCATAAAGAAGTATTCACTATGTGGTACTCTCCGTCGATGACCTGATGTATAAATGGTGTAGACCACAAGTATTTCCTAGATTAGTTAATCATCATTTCGTATGTCTTTATCTGACCATCACTCGCGGCCCTATAGAAATGACCCCAAGACCACTGTATCGTAATGTAGCTATATAATCTCTTTACTTGACCTATAGGGGTAGGGATAAGGGGTATGATCGATCTATTGACCATGTAGTCTCTCTTTTTCTACGTTCTTAATGCCGAAATCTTGCAACTGAGTCTGATATTGATTTGAGTAAATATTTGGTTTGATATAAGTATATATACTAAAATACTCGAAAAAATCAGTAAATCTCGACGTGTCATTTGGGTTAATTGTTTTCTAATACTTGTAGATATACGTTACTTAACCAATTTTTTTTCTGTGACTTTCTCCTTTTCTCTTTCCCCTTTCTCTTTCTCCTTTTCTTTTTCTCCTTTTCTCTTTCTCTTTTTCTCTTTCTCCTTTTCTCTTTCTCCTTTTCTTTTTCTAATTGTCTCTTTCTACATTTCTCTTTCTCCTTTTCTCTTTCTCTTTTTCTCTTTCTCCTTGTCTCTTTATCCTTTTCTCTTTCTCCTTGTCTCTTTCTACATTTCCCTTTCTTCTTGTCTCTTTCTACATTTCTATTTCTCCTTGTCTCTTTCTCCTTGTATCTTTCTCCTATTCTCTTACTCCTTTTCTCTTTCTCCTATTCTCTTTCTCCGTGTCTCTTTCTCCTATTCTTTTTTCTCATTTTCTCTTTCTCCTTGTCTCTTTCTCCTATTATCTTTCTCCTATTCTCTTTCTCCTTTTCTCTTTCTCCTTTTCTCTTTCCCCTTGTATCTTTCTCCTTTTCCCTTTCTCCTTGTCTCTTTCTCCTTTTCTCTTTCTCCTTTTCTCTTTCTCCTTTTCTCTTTCTCCTTTTCTCTTTCTCCTTTTCTTTTTATCCTTGTCTCTTTCTACATTTCTCTTTCTCCTTTTCTCCTTCTCCTTTTCTCTTTCTCCTTTTCTCTTTCTCCTTTTCTCTTTCTCCTTTTCTCTTTCTCCTTTTCTCTTTCCCCTTTCTCTTTCTTCTATTCTCCTTTCTCATTTTCTCTTTCTCCTTGCCTCTTTCTCCTATTATCTTTCTCCTATTCTCTTTCTCCTTTTCTCTTTCTCCTTTTCTCTTTCCCCTTGTATCTTTCTCCTTTTCCCTTTCTCCTTGTCTCTTTCTTTTTTTCTCTTTCTCCTTTTCTCTTTCTCTTTTTCTCTTTCTCCTTTTCTCTTTCTCCTTTTCTCTTTCTCCTTGTCTCTTTCTACATTTCTCTTTCTCCTTTTCTCTTTCTCCTTTTCTCTTTCTCCTGTTCTCTTTCTCCTTTTCTCTTTCTCCTTTTCTCTTTCTCCTTGCCTCTTTCTACATTTCTCTTTCTCCTTTTCTGTTTCTCTTTTTCTCTTTCTCCTTTTCTCTTTCTCTTTTTCTCTTTCTCCTTGTCTCTCTCTCCTTGTCTCTTTCTCCTTGTCTCTTTCTACATTTCTCTTTCTCCTTGTCTCTTTCTACATTTCAATTTCTCCTTGTCTCTTTCTACATTTCTTTTTCTCCTTTTCTCTTTCTCCTTTTCTCTCTCTCCTTTCTCTTTCTCCTTGTCACTTTCTCCTTTTCTCTTTCTCCTTGTATCTTTCTCCTATTCTCTTTATCCTTTTCTCCTTGTCTCTTTCTCCTATTCTCTTTCTCCGTGTCTCTTTCTCCTATTCTCCTTTCTCATTTTCTCTTTCTCCTTGTCTCTTTCTCCTTTTCTCTTTCTCCTTTTCTCTTTCTCCTTTTCTTTTTCTTCTTTTCTCTTTCTTCTTGTCTCTTTCTCCTTGTATCTTTCTCCTATTTTCTTTCTCCTTTTCTCTTTCTCTTTTTCTCTTTCTCCTTTTCTCTTTCTCCTTTTCTCTTTCTCCTTGTATCTTTCTTCTTTTTTCTTTCTCCTTTTCTCTTTCTCCTTTTCTCTTTCTCCTTTTCTCTTTTTCCTTGTATCTTTCTCATTGTCTCTTTCTACATTTCTCTTTCTCCTTTTCTCTTTCTCCTTTTCTCTTTCTCCTTTTCTCTTTCTCCTTTTCCCTTTCTCCTTTTCCCTTTCTCCTTTTCTCTTTCTCCTTGTATCTTTCTTCTTTTCTCTTTCTCCTTTTTTCTTTCTCCTTTTCTCTTTCTCCTTTTCTCTTTTTCCTTGTATCTTTCTCATTGTCTCTTTCTACATTTCTCTTTCTCCTTTTCTCTTTCTCCTTTTCTCTTTCTCCTTTTCTCTTTCTCCTTTTCTCTTTCTTAAATTTATTCCCTCCTTCCCCATCACAGTCCTTGAATTGTTTCTATTCAATCCACATACATGTATACAGTTAACACCGCTTAATCAGCTAGCTAGTCTAGCTATTGGGAACAAAACCATGGCCTATCAATTAACCAGATTCGACTTGCTTTACATCAGCCCATGCACACACTCTCCACAACTTGCATATAAACATTAGACTGATACATGACATTTAATAGCAAACTATTTGGTTTATTTCTAGGAGGTCTATTCGGAGCCGGTGACGAACATTCCAGTATAGAAAACGCTTTAAAATACGCTGTGTACAGAATCAATCACGACCGACAACTCTTGGCCAATACCAAGCTTATCTACGACATACAGACTTTGTCTCCTGGAGACGCCTTTGGATCATCCAAAAAAGGTAAGCAGTTCCTTAAATAAAAGGCATACAATGACTGCCAAGAAAGGTGAGCAGTTCTTTAAATAAAAGCCAGGCATGCACAGACTGCATGAAAGGTAAAGAGTTCTTTGAAACAAAGGCATGCACGGACTGCTAAACATCAAAGGTATCACCGAATAAATAAGTTTAATATTTCTTCTCAACCCCCAAAAGTCTTTGATGTATCATGTATGTGATGTTCTGTCAAAGAATGGCACAGTGTTTGGAATATATAACATTTGTGTAATCCAATCCAGTTGATATTGTTATGATTCTCTCTCCTAATCGGGCCTTCTGCAAACACTGCTTGACACAATACAACTTACTGAAGAACTTGATAACAAGATTGACAAAAGAATGCGGTACTTTAATGAATGAATACATAAATAACGGCCAATACGACACAATTGGAAACACAATAAACTACTACAAATGTTACATTGTACATCACCGTACTGCGTTCTGTCTCTCTATCTCGATGCGTTTCACTCGAGGACTCACTCCACCTCGGACTGACTCCTTGGTAGACTCACAGTTCCTGTCTCCTCTTTGTCTGAACTGAACTGCCTTACACAATCTCTCTGTTTCTCCTGAAGGCTTTCGATCTTACGACCAATCACGGGTGCTTTTTGCGTGTAATGGTCATAGTAGTACTATCCCTCTGTCCATTGACACAGTTGACTGTAGCACGGGAAATAGCTTGTTTTACGTGTGTGGGTTGATCGCACAGAAAATAGAACTATCTCTCCGCTAATTCTGTTACAGCAGTATCAAATATCAATATACATTATATATTTACTTATAACAAAAATATCGTTTCAATGTCACGTAGAAGTATAAAGAACATTAAGTACAGCTTTTATAATAAACTCAATTCCGACAGTTTCCTACAAAGACACAAAGATAAAGGCACATTCCTCGTCCCATATGCTAGGACAAATTTGTACAAATACTCCTTCTTCCCTAGTGCTATTAGAGCATGGAATGGGTTGCCTGAGCTAGCCAGGAAAACTAGTGACTTGGCAGAATTTAAGTCATTGGTTAATATGCATGACTAAATGCATGACGCGTAGGACGTAATCATCTTCTTTTTTGAAGTAACGTCTGTATTATATAAGATAAGATAAGATAAAATAAGCTATGCATAATAAATTACTAAATAATTTTACATTTTCTTTTTTTTATTGATTTATTTTTTTATCTTAAAAAAAAATATTTAATTATATTATAGAATGTCTACTTTAGCCAAAACTAGACTTCAGTCGTTAACAACTATTGCTGTCCCCGGTACATTCAAGACACAGACCCCAAAATGTCTTTCCTAAATGAACTATTTAAAGCTGACAGTCAACAGTAATGGAACGAAAACTGTCTCTAAATCTTTTAAAAACACATTCAGTTTTTAAACAATATCTATAGTAACAAATGAAAAACAAATACTGATGGCCGTTAACGCTGGACAAGTGGCAAATGTCGAGACCTTGTTTTTATATGCAAGTGTCGTAAATAACTCTGTTTAATGTGCCGAGAGTGGTTGGACTTGGTGATACTGGAGTGTCAGCTTTTTCTGAGACCAAGGCAAACATTGGGCTACCACATTTAGACCACATTGAGACCACACAAATGGATTGATCATGCTCGCGGGACACGATTTCAGTGACAAGTAGGACAGGTTAAATTAAAGAGATAAGCGGACGTCCGCTATTTTACTTCGCCAAGCTGGTCACATCAAATAAGACAAGTTAGAATAACACAGTGTGTTTAAGTTTCATTCCAAGTTTAAAAATAATAATTTAATAATATTTGTATGAACTAATTGAGAGAATCAGAGAATGTTTAGTACTTAAGAGAATCAGAGAATGTTTAGTACTTGAGAGAATCAGAGAATGTTTAGTACTTAAGAGAATCAGAGAATGTTCAGATCACACTACAGCTGATATGGCCTACATAAAATTTAATGTTAAAAAAAAAAATTCTTGGCGGACACCTCAACGACAAGTTAACTGACCATGTGATAATAAGGAAACTGTTCTGTTATTTCTACATGTTGATTTGTTAAAGCTTAATATGTAAGATTTGCTCCAGTATCATCAGTTAATGTCTGACCTAGATGTGATCCTTTACCTTGTTTCTTGTAATAGTTCTTTATGCCTTTGTAAAGAGGCCCTACATTCTGTTGGACATTCAAATCAACAGGTGTTATGTTCTTGTTTAGGTAGAGATCTGAGCAAGTACATTGAAGATTTCAACATTTTTATTGGAGATTTCAGCATGTTTTTTTTTTTAGATGTGAACAACGTTATTGGAGATTTGAACAAATTTTATCTTCCAAATCAAAAACTGATTACACGACTAATTACATTTTCAGTCCTGCTTTTAACGACGTGTATCATTCCCCTCCGCTACTGGAACTCAACCATCAAAAGTATTAACTATTGGCTTCCATTGGACGTGTTGACCATTTTCTGGTGTTAGTTTATCAATCTTATTACCTTTCCTTCCAGAAGATCATATTCTTAAAAACATTAGTTAATTTATTCATCATTATGATTAGTAAAGACGAACTCAGGAGCTAGTTTGCCCTAAATGGAATAGAAAACATCTAGCAATCAAAATTTCCGAAAGAAACAGCTGGAGAATTCTTAAAAATGAATAAAAAATATTTTAAAAAGACAAGACCTACTTTATACCATTTATAGAGATCGTGTTTCTCTTAGCTAATGAATGTTAGATTAAAGAACAATAGAACTTTTTTACATCACCCACGTTACCCACCCCTTCCCAAGAGAAAGAATCCTGGTTAAGTGAATGTATATATCTTCTTCATTTTATAATATTATTTTTAAAAAAACGATGTATGAAGGAGATTATGTCTTTTTGAAAAAAAATATTTGTATCATGTTTTTCTTGTTCGTATTTCTCTACGCATCTTCGATGACAAAAGAAACTACTGACCACTGGTCCATCTCTTGATGTGGTGCTACTCGACTGCTCGAACCTTCTACCTAAATGTCACTGACCGCAGAGGCTGGTTCCAATCTACTTAACGATTTATTGCAGTGATTTCGCTCGTAACAAGCGTGTCAGACTTTTGTATGATTCCGAGATAAACCAAGGTTTGACAGCACTGGTTCAAAGGAATTACAATTTTGAACAATGCAAACTAACGGCAATTCAGGCGGCAAATTAGAAATTTCTCTAAAAGAAAGATTCTAAAAGCTTTCTGGTAGTTTTATCCAGTGGAGAAAGGCTGCTTACAAGAGGAAGAAACCAAAAATTTTACATAAGGAAAGAAAGGGTGATAATGTAGTCAGCTGTGACAATTTGAGAAAGTGTATGCAGAGAATGATCGCCCTTTACTGTGTTCTTAAACAATGACTAGGATAACATGGGGAGATAATTTTATTATAGGATGGTCTGGTCGGTAACATGGATCAATGACATTTATGTACATGTGTGAGGAGGTTTTATTTCCTCCATTCCTTACTTCTTCTTTTCTGTCTGTCTTTCTGTTTCATGCTTTCTTTTTTTTAATTGCACCCTCGATGGGCCCACTCTTTTTTTCATTCACTTTTTGAAAGAATGACACAGAGCCAGAGATAGACAAATAGACAGCAGGGCCGGATGCAAGGCTTTGCGGCTGCCTAGAACCTTACCTTTATACGGACCTTCATATTTAAAAATAATACATTTGAATCAAAGTATGCATATTAAATATAAGGAAATACGAGAAATGATTAAGTTTACAAGTTCTATAATTCTTTGTTAAAAAAAAATGAATTCGTTTAGAGTATGGAGTCCGCGATTGTGGATCATTTCATGGAAATTAGATGAATGTCTGGGCCTTACATGGAACGAATTTACCAATACAACACTCCCATCTCTCCACGCAGTTAATACATTTTGACATCAGCGGCGTGGCAGGCTCTGCCAGGGTGTGGTGTAGCTCTGAATGGTGCAAACTGCTTAAGGGTCGCCGGCTCCTGATTTTTTTATCAGGGTTGACTACCAAAGCCTTTCCCATGATTGGGTTTAGCTGCAAGGCAGCAGAGGTTTGAATTCAGAGTTTTCCTTCTCCTAGGTGGGTAGACAGCCTTTGTTAACGAGCCCCTCCTGCCCGAAGTTTACTGGTTAAGGCGCCAGTTACTCGCCTTCGTCACTTCTCCTGTTTGTGAAAACAGTTCAGCAATAAATAGAAATATTTTGAAGTGCTTTTTATATGGAAGTTTAAAGAGGCTAGGACCTTCCTCAAAATTTCTGCGAATACCCTCCACTTGCTAAATTCATATATATATATATATATATATTATATTAATATATATATAATGAGAGAGAGAGAGAGAGAGAGAGAGAGAGAGAGAGAAAGATAGGATAAAGAAAAAGGATGCATATATGAAAGAAAAAGAGAACAGACAAAAAAAAAAGGTAGTAACTTCGTAAAAACTCAAAACTCAACTATGTAGTACACATGTATTTAGATGTACTAGAATACAAACAAACTCGTATAGCTATACATTTAATTTAAAGAGACTAACTTCCAGTTTTGATTAGATTACATTATGTTTTATTGATATGTAAAGTACTATTATGTAATCTGCTTCTCTACGAATATTTATTGTATAAGACAGACAAATCTGAATATTAAGTTTCTTCATTAAGGTGCAAACTATTGAACACAAGTGGCCAGTAAAGTTCGAAACTAATTGTGTGTGTCGCCAAACAATGTCGAAAGTGAAAGTAATTTTTGTGTGTGATCTTTATTTTACCCGCAGTGTGCACTCAAGTGGAACAGAACACTATCGCCATCTTTGGACCACGGGCGGAGCAGTTGTCCAGCTACGTTAACTCCCTGTGCGCCACCCTGCAGATACCTCATATGCAAATGAGGAGCGACGCCGGGGCGTACTTCCCGTCCCAGCCCCACGCGCTGACCATCAACCTGTACCCAGGATCGCAGCAGATGGGAAAGGCCATCACGGATCTGATTGTCCACTACGGCTGGACAGAGCTGTTGGTCATCTACGGAAACACTCAGGGTCTGTGTAAACATATGTGTTATCATTATTATTAAAAAGAAAATTAGGTACTGTCCAAAGTGTGTCGATATAAATTTAAACATAGTTGTAGGAT
This sequence comes from Biomphalaria glabrata, assembly GCF_947242115.1. Lineage (NCBI taxonomy): Eukaryota > Metazoa > Mollusca > Gastropoda > Planorbidae > Biomphalaria > Biomphalaria glabrata. The sequence continues at coordinate 16,990,632 of NC_074716.1, forward strand.
GTTTTAAGATGTTTAAGATCGATGAACACCTTGTGTGTTTTTGGTTGTTATCTAGCATTATGTTGTTATCTAGTATGCAGGGCCGGCCCTACAGATTGCGGTGCCCTATGCGAAACGGATTGCGCGAGGCCTATTCTGGGATAAGGATAATAGTGAAAATTTTGATTTTTTGTTAGAAAATAAATTCGCCTTTGCATTTAATTCATACTATATCAAGTGCAAAATCACGGTCAAATTAACTTTACGAGCCATCTACGATAGAAGGTAGTTTTCAAACTAAAAAGCAGATAAACATTCAGATTTGCCTTCTATATTTAAGATCGACTAGCAAAATATCGCTTTTGATTTTTTTAAAGAGATCGAGATAGATTTGGATCTTTATTTATATGCCTGTAACTATTACAAAAATTAAGTATTGGAACTTCCTGTTTTGGTTAAAATTCGTCCTATTATTTTTATTAAATGAAAGCTCTCAATGCCGTTTATTTTTATCGCGAGTAAGATTGTTGTTTTCTATATTGAATGACACCCGAAAATGATAATTTTGTCTATTTTTCAGGACATTTTTATGAGTTGTTGAGGATATTTTAATAATTTCTGGACATTTTCATGACTTTTTTCTTATACTTTACATTTTCATGAGATTTCCAGGAGCTTCTGTAAAATCAGGAGGACGCGGGAACCGTGTTATAAGTTAAAATGGTTTAATTTAATAATTTACAACTAGAATTAGCGCGGGGCCTATGAAAGTGCGGGGCCCACTGTGACCGCATAGGTTGCAGTGCCCTAAGGCCGACCCTGCTGGTACGTATGTTGGTATGTGTTCTGTTTAATGTCGCGCTCTGTGATTAGGTTGGGAGTGTTTGCTCTAGTTCTAGCTTAAATTTGTAGTCAGATGTATTCTAGTGTGCTTATGTGTGAAACATTTGGGTGTATAAAGGAGTATTTTATAGTACTTGTGTTGTGTCTATTTTACTGTGTAATTTTGGTAGGTTAATGAGCTGCTAAGATCCAAGAGAATAAATTAATTTTAAAAATATACTGTCTGTGTAGTGGCTAAGTGGTAAAACATTTGGCTTCCTTGCCTAGGGAGCTGGGGTTTGAATGTCAGTTAAGACTGGTAGTTTTTATTTCGGGATACTTAGGACGCACAAGAGTCAACCCAACCCTAATGGGTACATGACAGGAGTTGTGGAAAGTAAAAGTGGTTGGTCGTTGTGATTGCCACGTGACACTCTCGTTAAGTATTAACCATAGAAACAGGTGAACTTGTACATCATACGCCCTAAAAAACGCAAGGTCTGAAAGGGGCACTTTTTGTTTTTAAATATAAAGCCAAGAATATTTTATATTAAAGTAATTGTGTCAGAACTATGAAGCACATGTTTGAATTTAATGTTTCTATTAATGTTTTGTGTGTAAGTGTGTGTGTGTGCAGCGTGTCTGGACGTGCGTTGTAAGTAGTTCGTTTTTTTTTTTTAAATATATATATATATATATATATATATATATATATATATATATTGGTTTCATTACCACGACCTTCACGTGTCTAATATTGTCTGCTAAATCTTCCATTCAGGTTTGGGCCGTGTCCAGCGAGTACTTCGTGCAGATTTCGGCGACCTGAGCGAGATCATCGTCCGCCACGTGGATTCCAACAACATGAGGTCCATTCTGAAAGAGGCCAAGACCAAACGCTGGCGGAGGATGCTGATAGACCTTCCAGTGGATGAAACCACACTGTTTCTAAAAATGGTAATTACAAAATATCATGGGCGTAGCCAGGATTTTTTTTCGGGGGGGGGGGGTTTGGGGGGGATCCCCCCCCTCCCGCGAAAACATTTTTGTATATGTATTTATGTGTGTGTGTGTGTGTACATATTCTTTATTGCATTCTGACCCTTCATTCTTTCGGAAGAATGTGCCATAGAATAGGTTCTTCCATGAATTAGTGGGAAAATTGTAGATTCCCCGCCATTACTAGCAAGGGGGTCTGGCGGAGCGCTAGGAGCGTCGCTCTCTCACAATCTTACTATGGGGTCGACTCCCAATTCGGCATATGATTTCCTTGATTTAATTCCGATCTCTATAACTGACTCCTAAACTTTAAAAAAAAAACGCCATCTGTAGAAGAGGGGTTTAAACTCAAAACCCCGGATTGGATTGGCTACGCTCAAATAATTTTAGTGTGTAATTTGCTTTTTTTTATATATTGAAGAGGTCTTTTTTAGCATCAAACCCCTCTGAATGGGGGTTTAAACTCAAAACCCCTTTTGGCAACGCTCATAGCATTTTGAGTACGTAATTTGCTTTTATTTATATTGAAGAGGTACTTTTTACTTTCAAACTCCACTGGAGGGGGTTTAAACTCAAAACCCCTTTGACTACATTCGTAACATTTGGAGTGTATAATTTGCTTTGTTTTTATTATTAAAGAGGTATTTTTTACCTTCGAACCCCGCTGAAGTGGGGTTCAAACTCAAAACTAAGTCAAAACCCATTTAGCTACGCTCATAACATTTTGAGTGCGTAATTAGCTTTTTTTTTCATATTGAAGAGGGGTTCATCGTAAATTTTGGAGGGGGTTTTAAAATCAAAATCTTCCTTAACTGTGCTCTTGGAATTAGGGGATTTTCGTTTGCATTTTTTGTTTTGTTTTGTTTTATAGAAGAGGGGAAGTTAACTGCAAAAACTCCAAGTAGGGGGTTTAAAACTCAAAGCCCCTGGTAGGGTTTTTAAACTCAAAGCCCCTGGTAGGGGGTTTTAAACTCGAACCCCCCTGGTAGGGGTTTTTAAACTCGAACCCCCCTGGTAGAGGTTTTAAACTCAAAACCCCATTGGTTTTGCTGGGGCAAGTGATGGTTTAGTATTAAAATCTCACCTAAAATAAACAAAATCAAAGCAAAAAATCATTCACTAAATTCCGATCCCCCACCCCTTTTCATTTCGAGGGGGGGGACTGGTTTGAACCCCTAAATTCTCCCCCCCCCCTGCTACGCCCATACAAAATATAGACTTAATCAAAGAAGTGTAATTAAGCTTTCTGCTCGATATTAAGCTTAAAAAATAAAAGGTGCCGTTTCTATTTTTGTTGATAACAGAGTAAAATTCTACTTCTTAAAGGCAACAGCAGATGCAAAGTTGTGAGGTTGGATTTAAGGTTTAATTAAAAAATGCCTTTTCTTAAAATATTTTTTTGCGTTTTGTAAACTAAAATGGTAGAAATATTATTCTTATACTGTTTGCATAAATGTTTGACTTATCTTATCTTAGCCTATTGTTGTGACACGGTTACTATGTGTGGTCAACCGTGACACACGGTCAAGTGTTGGGTATCGGAGAGTTAGGGGACTTGCGGGAGGTGACGAGTGTTAAAAAAAGATACAGAAGGAACTGATCTAGTGGAGTTGGTTATCTGTAGATAATGTTAGCCTTGTAAATATGTGATGTTTGAATGCTTCACAATAAAAGGCAATTTATACTTAAAAGGACTTGTTTCTTCACACCTATCTTATGTATTACAGAAGTAACTTCCAAAAGAAGATAATTACGTCCTTCGCATTTCCTATGTCAATCTAGTCATGCATGTTAATCAATGATTTAAACTCTGCTAAGTCGTTTGTTTTACGGCTGATTCAGGCAACCCATTCCATTCTCTAAAGGCACAAGGGAAGAAGTAGCCCTTGCACGATTTTGTCCTAGCATATGGAATAAGAAATGTGCCTTTGTGTCTTTCTGAGTATTTCATTAGGTTTTATTTTTCTATTTATATTATGGATTAGTGTTTTATGTTTGTGTTTAAAAATGATGTTATAACTCAAGAGGTGTTGCTTAAAATGGTTTTCAACTATAGTTGACTATGTATTATATATATTTGTGTTCTTAAAAGTTGTATTGAGGGTTATGGTTGGCTGCCTGATTGTGCGGTATATACACTGGACTGTCTTTTGATGGTCTTGGCTATCATGCATATATTTTCAAATCTGAATGAACATTTGAAACGTCTAGACTGAATATTTGTTCTTAACGTTGGTGTTAATTTATTTTTCAGGCTCTTCAAGAAGGAATGATTGATCCATACCACCACTACATCATCACTCATTTAGTGAGTATATTAAATGTCTACTAGACTTTCTTGTACTAGCACAGGGTTCTCCTATCATATAGATCTTTGTGTAAATTATTAAAGCTACAGTCTTAAAAATATACAAGTAAATAATACTTTTCTTCTTCGTATAAAATAAAACTTTAAGTCAGGAAGTCATATTTATAAAAACTAAAGCACAACAACAACGTGTCTTGTGTGAACAAATGTCTGTCTCACATGATAGACGGTTTAAAATGAACGCAGATTTATACTATATGTTCTACAGACTATTAAATGTAATGAATTAATCTTTTCATAAGCATGGGTATGATAAAAGATGAAACAGGTTGTCTTGATATAATTTTTTAAGTGAAAGGGTCTTATAGAAGTGGAAGAAAAACAAAGAATAATACAAGAGAGAGAGAGAGAGAGAGAGAGAGAGAGAGAGAGAGAGAGAATTGTGATAGAAATAAAGTTTAAAAAGAACATACATTTTCAATAATTGTTTTTTTTTTTTTTTTTTTTTTTGGGGGGGGGGGGGGGTTGGTTAGCATACCCACTTTCTCTTGCTAAACTTTTTATGTGAATGATGAGTTCTGATCTCAATAGTGTTTTGTACTTTCCAGGACAGCTGATAAATAAACTGTGAAAAGGAATTGTATGTGTCTGTATATATATATATAAATATATATATATATATATATATATATATATGTATTCGTCTGTGGAGGATGTATCCTACACATTAAGCAAATGAAGACATCAGTAGTCTACATACTGTTTAAAATGCTTGTTGTGAAATTCATTATGTGAAACACTAAAGTTGTGTAGTCTTCATGATAATGATTCTTGATCTGGACATACAAACACTCTAACACAGCGGCTCTCAAACCGTGAATCCCGACTATTTAGGAGGTCGAATGACCATTGACAAGACTCGGCTCAGAGTATAGGACTTAATATTTACGAAGCTTATCTAAACTCACTCTAACTGTCTGTCTGCCTGGTAAAACGTCTGTACACGTTATTTTTCCAATACCCAATCTCAAAATCAAGCTGAAATTGTGTCAATTATTTCTTTACCTAACAAAACAAAAATAAAACAAGATGACAGAGGCGGCTCCCGTCGGATCCCTGTCGGATCCGCCAATTCGCAAGAAATATTCAAGACGTGATTTTATTTTGATTATCACAAGAAATAATGTTTCAAACATTCATTTGGCGTTGTAAAAAATGTTTCTTTTTCTGTAAATTTTTTTACATGTTTCGGATGTTCCTTCAAAGTTAAAGATAATTTACTTCCTTGTGCAAACCTCCCGCTGGACGACGGGGGATGGCAGCGAGCAGTATATGAACCCGGGACCGTCGAGATAATCAGTACAGCGCACTAACCGCACGACCAGGCATTGCTGTTAACTTAATAACTATACTGTAACCGCCACTCCAGCCATGGGTCTCTGATGACGGCCCCCTTTGTGGAACGGCGTGGCGGACTTTTGGACTGGTATAGGAATATGAGGCAAGCTCCCCGCATTCAGCTCTGTTCTCGGCCACTTGTAGCGAGTGGGGCCCAGGAACGGGGATGGAGCGCTGTGTACACGGCACGGCCCGGTCTGGCCCAGTCAACCGATATGACCGTCTACCGTTGACAGCCCTCAGACAGGACAGGGGTGAAGAGCCCCGTGTCCAGGCTTGGTAGTTGGATAAAAGCCTTTCTAACCACCAAGGGGATAATGGCGCCAACGGCGCCGACGCTCTACTGGACTTCACTGAAGGTTAACTTAATAACAAACTAATAGCCTATTTTTGATAAAGAGATATATTACACATTACGGCAAAAAAAAATACCAAATATGTACAATATGAACGATTTTAGATAATCTTTTGGCATTGATTTGTAATTGAAAATGTCATCTGTCAAAATTGAGAAAATACTAAACGTTGCTCAACAAAAACGGATTTGGGGAGTCAGTGACACAGATTGGGTCTCAAACAAGAAAATCCTAAGCCGAAATGGGAGTCGAACACTTAGTGAGGTTGTGACAGAGCATCGCATGAGGTTTGATGGGACATGTTCTCCGACAAAATGAACTACGCATATCAAGAGTTGTGATGACATGGAGGTCAATACGAGGAAAGCTCAAATAGGGACGTCCTCGTATAACACATTCATGGAGGACCTTAGAACGGTGGACACCAGGTGGGAGGAGGCTTCAGGCATTGCCAGTGACAGATCTTTGTGGAGACAGCTTGCCACCCAATGCGCTGAACGGCGCAGGAGTACCTAAGTCTAATATACATATACTAGTAGACCGGCGGCATAGCATACGTCGCTATTTTGCAGGGCGGTCTTAGGCAACTGCAACCTATGAGACCGAAGGATCCGCACTTTCATGGAACCCGCTCTAATTCAAGGTGTATAAATGATTAAATTAAACCATTTTATAACCTAAAACAGATTTCCCGCGCACTCCAGTCGATTTACCAGGAGCTCCTGGAAATCTCCCGAAATTGCAAAATATACGAAAAAGTCCTTAAAATATACGGAAATACATAGAAAAAAATTGTCATTTTGGGGTGTCATTCAATCTGGAAAACGTCAATCCTACGCGCTATTAATTAATAAAAATGGCATTATGTAATGCCGTAATTGTATAATCAGGTGAAAGAAGCTTCTCGCGCCTCAAACTAATGAAGAATTACTTGAGGTCAACAATTCTCAAAGATAGATTGAAACATTTGGTAATTCTTGCTATTGAGCGGGATCTATGTGGGAAACAGAATTATTATGATATACTGTATGACTTTGCTATACGCAAGGCTCGTAAAGTAATTATGTACGTAGTAAAGAATAAATAAAATGCAAAGACGAATTTATTTTCTAATACAAACTCTTAAATTTGACTTATTGTCCGCTTCCCTACCCAAACTTGGCCCCGCGAAATCCGTTTCGAATAGGGCACCACAATGCTTAAGTCCGGCCATGCTATTTAGTGTTTGTAAAATATTTTATATGTTTCGGATGTTCCTACAGAGTTGACGATAGTTTACTTCCTAGTCCAAACCTCCCGCATGGGATGGGAGCGGGCAGGGTTTAACAGTCCAGCGCGCAGCCATCCGAAAACGTGTTCTCCTCCCCCCCTCCTCTTGTTTTTTTTTTTCGTGGGGTGACTATCCGTCATGTTAATATCGGGAAAAAAGCCTGAAAGTTATTGAAAATCTGATTAACCTTTAATTTTCCTTCCGAAACATCGCATTAGTTTTAAGTATCTAAAATAGATTGTTCCCGATGTTTCTATATATAGTGAGAGAATAAAAGAATTCTTTTTAATTAAATTTTGGGGTGGTCTCGTATGAAAATAAGGGACGACCCGACAAAATAGCGCGAACAAAATAGCGCCGATAAAATAGCGCCGACAAAATAGCGCCGATAAAATAGCGCCGACAAAATAGCGCCGATAAAATAGCGCCGACAAAATAGCGCCAAATTTCCCGACAAAATAGCGCAAGACAAAATAGCGCGGACTTATAATTGATGTGTATAAAAGTACCGGATTATTAATTATTTAATGTCCTGGGCAGCATTTTTGTTGATGTCTATCTTTTTCAATAATAATAGATTTGAAAGTATGCCATATTAGCAGAGACGAAAGTACTAAAAATTTTATATCATTTCTCTTTTTCAACAGTGTTTAAAATGCATAACTTGCTAAAAAAATTTATTTTGAAATGCGATGACCCCGTTCAAAGAGTGATGAAATTTCTACGTGACATTTCCTACAATTTAACTTTGTGAAAATGTGTGTGTATGTATCTGACAAGTTTCTTTGCCTGTTTTCAAAGTACACTTTTCGAATGTAAATAATCGATCTATTTTGAAATTAATCATTTTAGCTCATTATAATTTTTGCTGAAAAATAATGATAACATTAAAACAAAAACAAAAAAAAAATATTGGCTCTATTGCTATTTTACGATATCTAAAGTATTTCTTTCAAAATGACCAAAATATATTTTTTCTGCGCTATTTTGTCGACGCTATTTTGTTCGCGCTATTTTGTCGGGGTACCAATAACTAGATATACCATAGTCTTTTGGAGAGATTTTCATACCATACTTTGGTGTGAGGAGTTTTTTTTCCTTAAAAATCGGAGCATAATATTAACGATAATTAGATCTTTTAACGTTTTAGCTAAAAAAAATTAAATATAACGTAAGACAGAAGTGAGATTTGACATAAATAGAGTTGAATTTAATTCTTTTTTCATAAAAATCCGGAACAACCGACGATCTTTGTAATTGAGAAGAAGAATATTTGTTTTAATTATTAGAAGTGTGTTTTTAAACAGTTATTAGGCGTTAGTAGATTTTTAAAATAAAATTAGGAATAATTTTGGCGAATATTTGTGAGAAAATTTAAAGTAATGTAGGTCGATTTATTTTCCAAAACAAAATCCGAACATTCTTTACAGATAAAAAATTCGTTTGTTATGTTTCAGCAAAAAAAATAAATGTAATATAAGTCTTTCGTATTTTAAAATCCTGAGCAAACTATTGTCGATATTTTTGAAAAAAAAAAGTAATTTGAAAAATTTTGTTTTAAGTTTAAAATACGGAACAATTTAATATCGCTATAATGATCGGATTGTCCAAGAATATAAGTGTAATATAAGTCAATAATGCGATTTCAAACAATCATTTGACATAATTTATTTTGTATAAAACAATATCCGGAACAACTTTATAGTTAATGAAATATATGTCAGTATACAGAGTTTCATTTGGAATTAATGTAATTCACTTTAAAAAACCGGTACAACATATTATTGATCACGTATTTTTTCAACGCTTAAACAATCTATTATAGATACTTAAAAATATTGCTATGTTTCGGAAAGAACATTTAAGCTAAAATCAGATTTTCAATAGCTTTTAGTGTTGTTTTTATCTAAACGTGACGGACAGACTGACAAACAGACAAAAACACATTAAAATAATAGGTTTTTATCCTAATGGGGGCCCTAAACAGTAAATAAATTAAATCTGATTGTTTAAAAATTTTGTGGGAACTAGTTTAGTACCATATTGTGCCGCAGCAGTCACGCTTCTGCACGCAATTAGCTTCATAAAAAGTACGTTTAAAAAAAATGTGCGTGATATTTACATACAAAGTGCATTCTTAGTCTTAATTAACAAACATAAATGTTTTCTTTTAATTTTAGCAGCTAGTTGATCAGAAAAAACACAGTTAACTAATATTTATATTTGTTGGGAACATTTCTTGTACATTTTATAAAAATATTTGATACTGAAAATACACAAAAAAATATCTTTCTTTGTTAACACAATGTAACATTATCTCTCTTGCGATGTATTGTTTTAGTATTGCTTTTTGTAGTGAAAAAATCGCTTGCATAATTAATTTTATAAACTAAACGGTTTGCTTTTAGAAAAGAAAAAGTAGCCGTTGCACCTAAACTTTGCAAGCCGCATTACATGGTGAAACAATATTTTTCAATTCTCTTTTATCTTTTGAGATCTGAGTGTGACAGATGGACAGAAGGACATTTTGCACAAACCTAATAGCGTTTTGTTTGGTATCTCGAACATGAGAAAGAAATTGTACTTCACTGAAGGGTGATAAAAGCTGAATTAGTCCTCTTTATAGCTCGCCGCTCTAAAAAACAATATATACAATCTTCTCTAGTCATAAGTATCTTACTACCAGAGTGGTTAGCACGTTGGCCCAAGCAGGCGTAAACCACGAGTTCCAATTTAGGTCGTTCCTTTTTTTTTGTATAAATGCTTTAAAAACCAATTACGGTAAAATCCACCCGTATATCCCTTTCTTCCCCCCCCCCCCCAATATCCTAACTGTTTTAGACAAGTGATAAGATCAAAGTGTATTCAGAAAGCTAAAAGCACGAAATAACAACCAACGGAAAACTATTACTATTATAAATCGCTCAGATTGAGTGTTGCTGGTCTAGATGTATTACAAACTTAATTACATAACTGATCCAAACTAATCCATACAATTACACTTCGTATAAACTTTGTTTCTTTGTAAAGTATCACATTATGTTTTTCTTGTTTACTATTCTAACGTGTAAAACTTCTTCCCTTGACTATCTTTATTTTTTTTAATTATAATTGTCATTTGAGGATAGATGTTACGGACAACTGGATCAGAATACTACTACACAACCTGTTGTATTTAACTAATTATATTCATTTCTGGAAAAGTGGCACCTGTACAGATTGAGTTTTTTATCCAAAAGTGTATTGCGCCTTCTTCTTTATCCAAAAAACATATCTTTGCAAAACAGGATTTCCAGCCTGTAGTTATCAAGTTTAAATACTGATGTAGATTTAATTACGAAGACGAAATTTGTTGTGCTATTGCTAAGACTAGACCGAGAATTCCCGATCTTGTGAAACAGAAATAATGGTCAGTATTATTGTAATGAAGTTTAGAGCATATGATTACTGTGACAAGAGGGACAATAAGGATAGCTACTTTTATTTTCAATAAGAGTTAGTCCCCTTTAGTACTTGATTTAGGTCCCTGTTAACTGTTTACAATTGCCACTCTCTCTCTTGAGTATTTGAGCTGACCAGTGTATTTTGAACAAAGTCTCCATAATGTTTAACTAATACTTGGGTTGTTGTGCTCTAACTGTATTACTCAAGAGGAGTGTGTCACCTCTTTGGGAAGAGTGTTTTGATAACGAGCTAAGTAGACTTTATTTATTTGTTAGTAATAAGTTGGTTTATGTAAATATATGTCTACTTAGTCTCTTATCCTCTCCTGTGTTTGTTTTTTTGTAAAAGACATCTTTTGTTTTGATACGAGACAGTAGTGTGTCTCATGGATGACGTCATTTAATTGTCATGACATGTATTATATTATTGTAAACCATCGTTTTGGTTTTTGAGATGAGACACTATTGTGCCTCTGGTTCTTTGATTATTTTGAACTGAACCTGTCCTACTAGTTTGATTTGTTTCATTATTTCAGTTTCTTTTGATAGCCTTTAGTTCCGTTTTTAGTTTACATGATCTATTTCTTTTGTTTCTAAATAAACTCTTTTTTGTTGCAAGTGAAATCTCAGTATTATTACTGTCTCTGTAATTTTGTATATCTAGAGGATATAGTTAATAGTCTAGATAATATATTTTGAGACCACAGAGTACCACTGGACTGACTTGCCATTACAGCAGAGGTCACTGGTCCTATGATCTAATAGAAATACAACGTCACAATTACCATTAATTAATTGACTAATTGTTTGTTTGTTTTTTGGTTTTTGTTGATTCATGTTTTATCAGGTACAATAAATAATTGTACACAGTTTCAACTTGATACAAGAATGGGTGTGGGAGAAATAAGGTGTTCAAAACTTCTATCAGATAGACAGACATAGTGAGTGAGTTACTATAATAGAGTACAAACGTTCATAACAATGTTAAGAGAAAAAAAAAGAAAAATGTAATTTAATTGTTCATAACCTATTTACTACAGCAAATCTATTTTTTAAAATACTTATTACAGGATATAGAATCCATAGACATGGAAGACTTTCGTCACAACTATGTCAACTTGACCGGCTTCAGGATGGTTGACCCCAGCGACCCTCAGGTCAAGAAAATTATTCAGGACATGGAGATCTACGAAATGCAAAGTGACCTTAGTCTTTTGAATACAACTGGCTATTTATCACTTCCGGTATGTATGCAATGTATAACCACGAATTCTATGTCGCTTGGTGAAAAAGTATAGTTCTGCGTTTCACCATTGTTTGTATTGTGCCAAAAACAAAATTCAACCAATATAAATAAGCTTTAGATTTTTAAGTTATTAACATATCTTTACTAGTTGTTATCAGTGAAGAGAGAGAGAGAGGTATGGTATGTCACGTCACTGTTGGAACTGTTATATTGAGTTTATTTTTAGATTGTATTTCGGTAGCGCAAGGTCATGGTTGTATGTGGTTGACAAGTAATGACATGTTTATTTAAAACACTGACGGTATTTCTATATGCTCTAACAGTAACAATTGTTTGGACATTATTAAAAAAAGAGGAAAAGGTAAATATTTAGGGGACGGATACATTAAGTTTCCAGAGAGCCATGACTAGAGTAAAAAAAATTAAAATAAAAATGTATTGTACATTTACGTAGTGTGTATATTATTAAAGTTCCAGAATAAAAGCCTTGTAGTTATTGAAAAAAGATTTCAGTTTTCAGTTAATACTTTGAAGCAGTAGACTTCATATATCGTTTGAATTTACACAATGTGTCTAAAAGAAAAGTCTGTCCACTTTTTTTTCTCCCACACCCAATCTTGGATCAGGTGAAATTCTGAACAATTATTTATTGTTACTGACAAAACAAGAGTAACAACAATTAGTTAATGGACTATTGGTAATTCGTTATTTTGTTTTGTGTCGAACAAGGGAAAGAAACCGTACTTGACTTATGTCAAGTAGAAATATCCCCCCTCCCCTCGTTTGCAGTGGCCTTAGCCCTGAATGTACATTATGTACAAGTATTATTTTTTTATCCATTAAAAAGCGATCACGGCAACGTTATTTCAGATACCCCCTCTTCCATCCCCCACCTATTTTTTCCAGACTGGTACATACAAATGATAGGGTCTTAGCATTTTGACAAAGCTATAAATATGAATTTGCGCTATTGAAAACCAATGGGTAAAAATATTTCTAATCACACAGAATTATTATTGCTAGTGTAGATCTATTACAAATGGTATGGTATCAGTCCAGAGCGCTAACCGCACGACCAGGCATTGCTGTTAACTTAATAGCAAACTAATAGCCTACTATTGATAAAGAGATATATTACACATTACGGCATGACATCTACCGGATAAGTACTATTGGTCTATTTTATGAAAAAATCGCTTGCATAATTAATTTTATAAACTAAACGGTTTGCTTTTAGAAAACAAAAAGTAGCCATGGCACCTAAACTTTGCAAGCCGCATCGCATGATGAAATAATATTTTTCATTTCTCTTCTAGTATTTGTGATCTTGTGTGACTTACGGATAGACGCACATTTTGCACAAACCTAATAGCGGCTTTTCTCCTTACGGTTGGCCACTTCTGAGGGTACTGAGGAATCGTTTACCTGTGAGTCATCGGCAAAGAAATGGTATAAAATGCCGGTTGGCCGTATGACACCGCTGAGTGGATATGTATACATAGTGAACAGTACTGGGCCTTAGGGTACTCCGTACTTCAAGAGTAAGCTTGTTGATTCTGTCCCGCTAACAACGACACTTTGGGTGCGTTCCGTCAGGTAGGATCCAAGCCACTTTAGGACGACTCCTGCTAAACCAAAAGTTGCAGAGAATCTGGCCATCATAATTTCATGATGCTAAACAAATAGTACAGACAAGCCATTTTAATTTCCGACACTTGTCGATGGCCACATATCAGAAAAGATACAAAAATAAATAAATAAATAAAGAACAATAAACCTTTATTAGAATTTAGTAGATATAGCTGTGATCGCAGCTGCGTATCAAGGATCGACCTCTTCAATCACACTGGGAGTTGCAAAGGGAAAAGATCATCTCACGAGACGTAACATGCCAAAGAGTATGTAAACTAATTCTTGGGATGTATGAATTTTATCCAAAACCTATTCCTGAAAGTTCCGCAGCATTGATAAGACACCAAATTGAATAACTAAATCTAGATTTTAGTCTGTAAGGCCTGCTATTGAGTTCATTTAGATATAGTGTGTAGTCACTTTATAAAGTCAAATACCACAACCATAAAGGGTCGTTGAGGTACTTACTTTCATTTCTCTGTCATACAAATATCTGTTTCATGTTTTATATAAGATGAAAATAGTTTTAGAACTTTTCCTGTGCTTGCCAGTGCACTTCACTGTAAATAAAACGTTTTTCTATTCGGACTCTATTTCTGTCAGACAATTCTAAGACGTTTTGTGGTTCTAAACTTATATTATAGCTTTTATATAGCGCTACTTTCATGCTTATAGCATGCTCAGAACGCTTTTGGTCTAATCTCATTTGTGAACCGGTGGGCAGGGGGGGGGAGGGGGTATCTAGGAGTTGGTTTTCCGTGCTGCCTTTAGGCACTCAGTAACTCTGCCCGAGTAGGGTGTTGAAGCCCCCTTCGATGTAGCCAAGCCAAGCCAAGTTCAAGCGCACTTGGCCTCTCTACCACGCTTCCCACTTGAAATGTTATAAAATTTACAGTACTAAACACATCATCCTATGGTCCTGATAAAATAGCTTGTCATAGAGGTTCCGTTATACGACACCCAACCATACTTTTGGTAGTTTCTGTAACTACTTCCACTAATATCCCCCAAAGAAGTGAAACAATCTCTATGATGTCGGAAACTTCTTTGAGTAGATCTTTGCTAGTGATGGTCTACACCATCGCAAATGTTTAATTTTCTATGGACTGGAAGATGACCGTAAAGTCCAATCCTCGCTTTTAAAAGCCGCCGCATACGTGGCATGGGTAGGTTTAGTCAGTTGCATAATGGCCTGCTTCTTCTCTAAGCTTTTTGTTGGTTCGGCCCTCTTTTACCCTGACCACTCTTCTTATTTCCAATCTCGAGACTCCGAGACTCACAGCTTCAAGCTAGTGCTTTCCAACCGTTAAAGTCGATATTGCATTCCTTGAAGGAGTTCTTAAGAGTGCCTTTATAGCGCTTGTATTGACCTCTTTGGGAGCACCTTCCTGCACACAACTCCTTGTCTGGCATGCGGACTACATGTCCCGCCCATCGAAGTTTGGACCTTTTTACTGTCGCATTGATACTGTTCATGTTGGACAGCATTAAGATTTCTGTATCTGATATGTGGTCAGACCAATGAACCTTATGGCGGGAATATAAGGACAAAGACTCTGATGCACATAAGAGTGACGGGAGAACTACAACATTATAGACTTTTAGATCTATAGATATGCCAAGTCCTCTCCGTTGGCACACTTGTTCTAGATGTCTGCCAAAAGCAGCACTGGCACGCGCAACACTAAGGGTTAGGCCATTCTCTTTGCAAGCCTTAGAGAAGTGGGACATTAGCGGCTGAAGCTTCTCTTGTGAGTGTGGTACTACCTTTGCGTCGTCCGCGAATAGCATATCTCTTTCGAGGGTGGTTCTTATTTTAGTTTTGGCCCTCAGAAAGGTTTACTAAACTGTAAAATAAAGAGTTCCTGCCCGTTAAATCCACTACACACAAATCACTAAAGTTATATATATCATTTCCCTCCCATATTGACTATTATAAATTTAAATTAGTTTCCAAGCAAAAGACTTTAATATATATTAATAACCATCTCTTCGATGGCATAGCAAAGTAGTCGTTCGCCCAGTTTCAAGAATATAAAGGCCTATATCCTTAGATTGAGCATGATAAAAATGTGTAGACGTTATGTTTGCATGATTACACTTTTAAAAAGCATTATTTTTTTATTTTGTGGTTATTATTACATACATTTACATTTTAACTGTAAAAATTGGACTCTGTGTTCATCAATTTTTGATCAGATGAGATCAATTTTATATTTTATTGTCATGGATTTAATTGTAAACATGAGAGAAGTAAAGTATAATTAAAAACCTTCATCCTATGGTCATTACAAAAGCTACACTTGTGATTGTACATGTGTATCTACAATTATTCTTATCTTATCTTATATGATACAGACGTTACTTCAAAAAGAAGATGATTACGTCCTACGCGTCATGCATTTAGTCATGCATATTAACCAATGACATAAACTCCGCCAAGTCACTGGTTTTCCTGGCTAGCTCAGAAACCCATACCATGCTCTAATAGCGCTATTCATAGAACTGTCACAGAAAGCATACCAATACATTAAGAATGCATTTTTTTCTAACCCAAATTGTTGAAAAGACAAAAAAACAACAACAACATTATATTACTGAGCGAGAAGAACATGAAGTAAAACCATTTTTCTATGCATTTTATAACTTTCTTACGGACTTAAATAGCAGTTGCAAAGCTTGAAATAAGTGCCAGTGGCTGCTAGTGAAACAGAGAGCATGCGTCGGGTATTAATATTGGAATAAAGGAAAAATAAGGGAAGGTTAAGTCATAGATATATGATTATCATTTACTCAACATTTATGTTAAAGATAGTACTGAAGTGTTTTCAGTTATTTCATCTTTTTGATTAGTTGTATTTCCATTTGTATATTGTTTTTATTTTTATTTTTCATTATTTATTATCTCAATTCGTTTATTATTTGTTTAATTTTCCTAGTTTATTTACTAATTATCCCCCCTTGTTTATCATCATTTTTTTCCCTTGTCTTAAATTATTTCATCTTGTTTCCTCTTGTTTATCGATGTACAATCTATTGAAACTCTGGAGTGAATGTAGAATAGTTTTTTTATATAATTTTAATAAAAAGCCAGTTAAATCTTACAAGTAGAAAACTGGTTTGTATCATTACTCTATTATCGAGCTATTTCTGATTATAATGTATATATAAAATCTACTTATTTTTGATATTCGTCAAGGAAATATTAAAAAGTGGCTATGTCTGAGTTTTTTACGAATTATAGAGAAAGTTGAAATGATTTTTTTTTGACAAAAGCTACATTGCCCAATAAGTCTATGACACCGTTTTGGGAAGATATAATCAGATTGACCTTTTTTTTAATGTTTAAGAATATTTTTTATAAAAGCTAGAAGAAGTTAATAGGTACTAGAGTAGATTTGCGCGTTGTATTGTCGATATTGCCCGGACGCGTTTCGTTTCTTGTGTCGAAACTAGAATGGGCCGGAAGTATCCTTTTCATTGTAAACCTTTTCCATTTTTCAGTTCTCTTTTTAAATTAAACTGACATTATTATGCTGTGAATTCAAGTGTAACTGACAGAGAGAAAATTATGTGAAAAAAATACGGGGAGTTGGGATCAAACCCGATACAGGCTATAAAAAAAGACCTGAAACAAGCGAGGAAAACTACACATTTACAGTACTTCATTTGACAAGACTTTTAACCGAGATCTGTGTATTTTTTTTAGGACTAGCTTATTTCAATTACCCGCTATTTTCTGATTTAAAATCTTATCTTATCAATCTAATCTATCTTTTTTACCTAACCTTTTCCTATGCCTTAGTCTCTTTGACTATTAACACCATGCAAGATTCGTCAACCCTAGTTCTCCATTCCTCTCTGTCTTTTGCCTTAGTTAAAATCTCTTTCAATGGCAGGCCCATCCATTCTTGTATGTTGTTTTCCCATCGCTTTCTCTGTCTCCCTCCCTGTTCCCTTGAGGAAGGTCTTTGCGAGCCCAGAAGATCTTATAATACGGATTTTTTGTTTTACGATAGTTAGCAGGTCATCATGGGGTCCGATCGCTGCAGTAACCCTGTCTCTAATCTCTTGGTTTGTGATGCGGTCTTTGAATCTGATAGCTAGGATCCTTCTGTAGCATCTCAGTTCCATATGCTAGCATATGCTCGCTCTCTAGCTCTGCAGTCTGCGTCCAAGACTCACAAGCGTATAAAAATGTGGCCATGACCAGGGAGCGCATCAGGCTGATTTTGGTGCCGAGGGCTTAGCATTTGTCTTTCCATATTATTTTAATTTTTGATAGGGCTGCAGTGGACTGTGCAATTCGGGCCAATAATTCAGGTTTTGTTTCCAATAGCTCAGAGGTATTTGAAGCTGCTAACAGTAGTCAGCTTTTCACCTTCAATACTGAAGACCCATTTAAAGCCCTGTTCGCTACTTGTCTTATTTTTTTTGGCATTTATTTGCATACCGTATGCTGGGAAAGTCTTTTCAATGCGCATCACCAAGTCAGCTAGTTCTTCTTCTGTCCCTGCTAGGCCATCAATGTCATCAGCGCAAATGAGTAATTCTTCTTCCTCCAATGCTAACAGTACCTTCATAGCCCTCGAGAGTATCTTCCATTATCCTTTTAAGGAAGATATTGAAGAGTTTTGATGAAAGTAGGCAGCCTTGAACCAGAGGTCCTCTATATTATTGTTGAAGTACACCACACTGGTGACATCCTTGTAGAGGTTAATCTATTTAATCTATCTTTTTATCAACTCTCTCTTTCTCGCTCTAGTACTTTTATATGATACTGCAAGTTATTAAGATTCGTAAGAGAAAACTAAATTTCCTTATATATAGTTTATTAGATTTGAGACAATGAATTTTTTAATTTAAGTAGAGAATGTCAGCCAGTTTACTGTCTACTTCAATATTCTGAAAAAGAAATAAAGAAATGTTTCCAGTGTGTGGATTGATTTTGTATTTAAAAAAAAAATGGATTAAATGCGAAGAAAATAATTAGTTTGTAAAATGTAAAAAAAGTCAAATATACTTACATCCATAGAGACATTTGTAGTCATTAGGGGCACAGTTTGCCCATACGCGTTTCTTTTCTTCAGTGCTTTGAGTCTGGGAATAATAAATAAGCGTTTGAAATTGATTACATAATTAAAAACAAAGGAAAGAGAGCTAATGAAAACTTTGCAATAATGTTCAGACTTCATTAAACATTGATGTAAGAAAAGGAATACCAAATTAATTGAGCTTAATGTAGCAAAAGTGTTCACATTCACATTCAGTTTTGCAAAGGAAAACATTTTTAAAACGACTTATATTTGTAAAGTCTTATGTAGCATTAAGCATCAAAGTGTTTTTTTTTTATTAACAAATATTTAAATATTAAAATGCACCATAAGAAGTAAAGTTTGATTTAAAAAGGAAATCTGTGTATTAAACTCTGTAATCTCAACAATTGAAAACTTTAACTGCAATTAATATTTCCCATTTACTATTAAATATTAGCAACAGTGTTTAATATTTTATAATTCTTACGTTATAAATGCACACTAAAATATTGACAATATCAAAAAAATAAATAAGATACTTATTTTGAAAACAAAAGGTACTATATTAGTCAAAATGTTAATATTCGCATTCTTTTAACTTAATTTTTAAGCTATATAAATAAATTTCTATTTTATGATTAATTTATTTAAATTACACAAGTTTTAGCATTTAAACACAGAATCTTTAAAGATCTTTTTCTACGTTTTTTAATGAAGATTAATTTAAAAAGATATCTTTTTATTAAAAAGCTAAATTTATTTAATAATATTTTAATGTTATATTTAGATGTATATGTATATATATTTCTTATTAACCTAAATCGTACATTGTAAATGTAAAGATATAGATTCTGTTCGTAAAACAAATGCAAATGATACGTTTGCACATAATAAAAATAAGTTGATTCTTAACACAAATTATGCCTTATATATGCTGAGTCAATTAAAAAAAACACCTCTTACCAGCTCTGATTCTACAGCGTTATTTTCATTCACTGCTCTAGTCTCTTCAGCTAACATTTCACCATAGACAGCACAAGATACCAGCAAAATGGTCAAGAGAATGATTGCCTTCATTGTTGGAGCTTGATAGCTAAAAAAAGGATTATATTTAATGTTACCTGCATTACCTGCAAAGTGCTTTACACGGCATTCTTTAGAATGTTCAAAAACTCCACGCAAAGTGAGAAAAGATTTCTCAATTTTCTAGTTTGCCTAGTTATTCTATAGAAGGACTAGAACTGCTTAGGGCAATTTGTGAAATGTCGATTTAAGATGAATTTTATTATTTATTATTTAAAAATTTTTCTCGCAATAGAATTTCTTTTTCACTTAATCTAAATAACTAAACCCTTTTCTTTAAAATGTTGAGTTTCTTTAATTGCATCACTATGATGAGTTGTGAAAGAAAATGTAACACCAATAAGTAAGCAAGGCAAATACGACTACCAAAAAGGAACAACTATTTATTGATTTAACAACTGATCAAATTTTTTATTGTAATAGTCAATAAACTTACATTAATCAGACATATATATATATATATAAAATATACAGAGAGATAGAGATAGATAGATAGATAGATAGATAGATAGATAGACAGATGAAGAGAGAGAGAATCGATTAAAAGATATATTAGATATATATATATATAATCTATTCGTGATACAAACATAGCGAAATTTCCTATCCGGAATAGTCTGTCAATATCTCAACGTTCATATTGAGTACTATATATACATTATAACAACTGACAATCATGATGTATTACCGTTAAAAAAACAACAACTCGCTCGACATATGGATACAATATGACGTAAATGTGACACACTTTATTATTTATAACCCCTTATCTGTCTTATTTTTCTACCCTCATAGAATGTACTTATAATTAATGTGAAACATTAGCTGATACACATTCTGAATGTTTAAGCAATAAATCTTTGGGCTGGTGATCCATAGGAATTGAAGCTTGGTTCATAATTTTCTCAAAACAGAAATTGTAGAATCTTTAAACTCAAAATTATATACTTGTAAGTTGGGTACTAGGCATTAATTAATAGCGTAATAGGGGAAATTTCGTTTGCAGAATAGGAATGACAAAGTCACTCTTGGTCTTCTACTTTTCGTCTTTCAAGTTTATATTTATAATGATAGTGATCTCTCCTTTATCGTAATTGAAATATATGCAAGAATACATAAAAAAAAAAAAAAAAAAAATTTCGAATAAAAAATATGCAACATTGTTTGACCATACATGAATCATTTTAAACAATATTAAATAGTTAGTTTTAGTTAATACACTTGTGTGCATCCACCTCTATACTGCTATTTTGGATAAAAAATGAAATGAAAAAAAATAGTAATATAAATTCGTAGTTTTAATAGCATTTAGATAATATTAACCTTTAAAGAAATATATTTAAATAGCAGATTATCTTCTTATTTTATTTTGTCTAATACAATACAGATCCTAATTTAAAAAAAAACAGCAAAGTAGAAAAATACTTTAAAAAAAAATAAAGCTTATATCACTGGCGGATTCAGAACTTTGGAGTGGGGGGAGGGGGGCGATTTTTTTCCAAACCCTAACCCTAACGCCCAGTAAACCCTAACCCTATGCATAAACGTGCGTACAGCATATATAAATCTTCGGCGAAAAAAACAGAAAAAAAAAGTCTTTCTCTTGCAAGCTTGGGGGTCTGCGAGAGCGCTGTAAGCTTCTTCAGTGGGGTTCCAAAAGCGTTTTCTTGCATTTTTCTCTGCAGAAACGCATTCTTCTGACATCTACAGCTCATTATTTATCAGTGGGGTTCGGGGCTTCGCCCCGCCGCCAAAAGCGTTTTCTTGCATTTTTCACGGCTGAAACGCATTCTCCTGACATGTACAGCTCATTACTTATTAGTGGTTTTCGGGGCGAAGCCCCGCCGCCAAAAGCGTTTTCTTGCATTTTTCAATGCAGAAACGCATTCTTCTGACATCTACAGCTCATTATTTATCAGTGGGGTTCGGGGCGGAGCCCCGACGCCAAAAGCGTTATCTTGCATTCTCCTGACATCTACAGCTCATTATTTAATAGTGGTGTTCGGGGCGAAGCCCCGACGCCAAAAGCGTTTTCTTGCATTTCTCACTGCAGAAACGCATTCTCCTGACATCTACAGCTTATTATTCATCAGTGAGATTAAGGTTTTGAGGATCGCCGCCGAAAAAAAAAATTCGATTAATAATATTCAATAAAATTCTAGCATACATTGTGAGTTATAGTCCTAAATTTATTTAAATAGAAAAATATGAGATAGAGTAAAGGTTAGAAAAAGTCGACTAGGAAAAGATTATCTGGCTTTTGAACTCATCTCAACCGTGACTGTTATATTGAAAAATGAAAACTATTAATTCTCGCTCCTTTTTATAATTTCTGCTATTGATTGCATTTTGCATTAAAGAATAGGGGTTGTGCGACTCGATATAAGAATTTACTTTATAGCATATATAAATTATATTAGTGACAGATTTTTTTTAATTTTGTAATTTCTTACTATAATACAAAAAGAAAAAGTATTGATTTGTGCGATGGGGGGAAGGGGATTGCATGTATCGCACTTCCACCTGTTTATATTATATAGATATTCGACTAATTTTGTTCACATACTATGATTTCTCCATAAAAGTAGGACCGCCCCCCCCCACTCAAAGGGTTTAGATGGGAAGGGCGGTGAAGGTATTCGCTCTTCCCATTCCAATCGGCCAACAGGTGAACGAAATTACGTAAAGACCGGTTAAAATACCAATAACAAGTTTTAATCATATAGATATTTAATTGATTCTGTTAGCAAGCTGTGATTTCTACAAATAAATAGGACCGCCCCCCCCCAGTCGAAAGTTTATGGTGGGGGGGGCGGATTAATGCCATCGCCCCCTCCCGACCCTACCAAATCGGCCAAAATACTAGAAGGGGGGGGCGAAATAATCTAAAAATAGGTTGAAATATAAATAATTAGTATATATTATTAACATAAGTAATAAGTTCGCATACAAATTGTGTGAATTCTATACTATAATTCATACGCCCCCCTCCTTCGGGGGGGGGGGGGTCGGCCGAGTGGGGGGGGGGGCGATCGCCCCTACCGCCCCCCCCCCCCCTGGATCCGCCAGTGGCTTATATTAAGTGTAGTTTTGTCAATAAGTTTCGACCAGTCATGTATTCAAATTTGTAAAATATCTAGACTAACAATAATAAGTCGGTGCGATTAGAAATATTATTGATTAATATAATATTGTTTAGCTCACTTCCATGCTTTTAACTTTGTCAATACGGTATAATCCTTTTACTTGTCCGGACAAGTAGGGGTAGAAAGAACGGAATATCTGGGTGATCACTTTTCAAATGTATTTATAAAAAAAAACGATGAACGGCTTGAATTAGTGCTCGTGATCTGCCTTCTTAAGCCAAGACGGTAACCACTATACTAGGGGAGTACATATAAGAAATTAAAGGTTTTATAGTTATCAATGTTAGTTTCAGTTTTCTCTCTTACAATGTATAAAATTTACTAATTCAAGTTATACCATATATCAATCAAATACAATTTCATTCTTTTGTTCGAGAAAAACAACTACCAATAATTCATTAACTATTTTATTTTTATTCTTGTGTTATCAGGTAAAAACAATAAATGTGCAAAGTTTCAGCTTGATCCGAGATTGGGTTTGGGAGAAATAACTTTAAAAACTTTTTATCAGACAGACAGATTAAATTGATATAAACTTTGTTCAAATATGATTATACCATAAGCGTGTCCCTATGTCAATATAGTCATTCATGTTATTTGTGACTTTAAGTCATTGTTTTTCCTGGCTGACTTAGGCAACCCATTCCATGCTGTTATAGAGAAGAGAGCATATTTCTACTAGATATACCTAGCATAGCCTTTATCTTTGTGTCTTTCTGAGTATTTTATTAGATTTTGTTTTTTAATTTGAAGATTATGGTTCAGTGTTTTATGTATCAACCCTACTTTACTTTTATGTCTATCCTGAATGGTCTCTACATTTAATGACTTTACATGATGAGGTGTTACTCTAATAAATGTGAATATTCGATTTGTTTTAATCTCACTGCTCTATTTTTTTGTTAATTCAAGTTTATTAATGTTTTCTTGAGGGGTTCAAAAAAAAGGATGCATAATCTATTATCCGCTTAACGAAGATTAAATGACATTTTAGATTTTATGTTAGTAATTGATTCGTCATCATCATCATCATCAAACTCCATTTGAGTGAGGGCTTGAGAGGCTCAAATCCTCTCTTGCAAAAGCCCTGAACAGAAACCCTGCTGTCTTGCGTAGTGCATAAATGTCGCAATATAGGTCGAGAATTTTTGGTTTCCTAGACCTGTCGAGACGGTCTGGGGCAGTCAAACAGAATATGAGGCACGGTTTCCTCTTCTTCGACGCAGCGGGGGCACCGTGAATCGAAATTTGGCCATAGCCGTGAGAAATATGAGCCAACAGGACAATGGCCTGTCTTGCACTGTGCTATAATAGCTTGCTCAGGCCTGCGCTCCCAGACTTTTGGGACATGTCCCAGCACTCAAACCACTTTTCCATTTTGTTTTTTGAATTATAGCCAGAGCATGATGAAAACTTACAGCCTGTTGGGTGGGTGGAATTTGCCCTCCCTGAAGGGTCAAGGAGTCTGCAATAGTGTTGCAAGTCACACCTATGTGACTCGGTACCCGCTGCATTATTACAGGGGTGGCATAGCGTTGTTTGATGTTATGTGAAGCCATGATGACAGTGTCGATATTGGGAAGCCATGGTCCGGGTCTTTGCAAAGCCTGTAGTACAGATTTTGAGTCAGTGACAACAATCTGTGTTGCTCTCAAATGTCCCTCGCCGAGTTGAGAGTCAATGACTTTTAAGGCTTCACAGACTGCCATGGTCTCCGCATCGAAACTGCAAACACTACCACATGGTCCAAAGATTTTGACTGAGTGAGAGCCATGAAAGTCGATGTAGGATTCATAGCCTGCTCTTCCAGAATCTATTGATGCCGACCCATCAGTGTATGCAAAAAGGTATTAATGGTCTCCAATGCTAGAATTTTAAGGTCGTTAGATGAACGACTTAGCTTAGTGGCATTAGGGTCTACTAGTATGTCTAGTATGTCTAGGGTCGTTGGGGGACGCCAAGGGGGAAGGGAATGTAAACGTTGAATGTTTTGTCGGTTGGTGGAGATCAAGCTTTTTCAGATAGTCTAGTGGCATGATGCATAACAGACTGCATCTTAATACGTCTTCTGCATCTCCAACCATCCACTAGTTTTCTAGCTGGGAGGTATTCATGCAGCCTTTTATACCGCTCATAGCAGGTCAGTGCAGACCTTTCCCTCCAAAGGTTTAGCGGACCTATATTAGCCATTGTTTCAGCCGCATTTACTAGACTTGTCCTAAAGGTTCCACAGACAAATCTTAGTGCTTGGGACTGTATTTTATCAAGTTGTTTAAGAGCAGTCCTAGAGCCATAAATTTGCACAGGTAGGCTGTAGTCTATCTGTGATCGGTCCTAAATACAGGGACCGGAGCATGTCTTCTCGGGCTCCCCACTTCGTGGATGCCAGCTTCCGCACAATGCAAAGTTTCCCTGAGGCCTTTCTTGCAACATCCTGGATGTGCTCACACATTTTTAGTTTACGATCTAAAGTTACACCAAGGTACTTAAGTAGCTTTTCCATGCTGAGAGCCACTCCGTTGAGGGAGAGCTGGAAAGGTTGCCCGAGAATGCCAGTCCCGAGCGTGAACAGAGAATAGACCGTCTTGGAGGTGTTTATGTCTAGCCTTCATTTTTGTGTGTATGAGCAGAGCGTATGGAGATCTTCTTGAGACATTTTTTGTATAGAGGTTGCGCTCCTTCCGGATTTCCAAATGACAGTATCATCAGCATATATCAGCTTTTGGCATTTTGCTGAGCCGGTAGGTCATTTATGAAGGCCGTGAAAAGGGCGCATGACAGGACGGAGCCCTGGGGGAGGCCGTGCTCGAGGGTCATTTCCCCTTAGACTTCTCCGTACATTCTTGTTCCTATTGTACGCTCTTGGAGGAAGTCTCTAATTCAGTAATATATCCGTCCCCGCACCCCCACGGCTCTTATCTCATGAAGCAAACCAGGCCGCCTGTTTTAAGTCAATGAAGACTGCGTATGTACTTTCGGTCCTTTGGAATCCATCTGCTACGCTCTGCACAAAGATGTTGACCGTATTAACTCTTGCACTGGTCTCTCCGTCTCGTCTCGGACTTGTACTGAGCGTCGTTTACAAACCGTAGATCGGAAGTTGTGTCTCACTCGTCTCTGTTACCGTCATATGCGTATTTCATTTAATATTGGATTAAATTTTTTAATTGTCAAAATACCTAATAGTTTAAAATTAATTATTGGCCTTTCATCTGTGTAATATTGGATAGCTAATATTAGTTGTTGCCTCCGCCTGAATATAGTCAACACTGTACGCAAGACACAGCAAAGGGGTGACCAACATTCATATCTTCGAATTGATTTTTTAAATATTATATTACTTATTTCGCAGTATAATTATTAGCTCTGTTTTGAGTAATAATTAAGTACAATCTACATTGTTAACTTTATTGAAACATAATTATTAAATTATTTGAGTTTCGCTAAAGCCATATTGAAAAAAAACGATTTTAATGTCTATTTCCATGAACGAAAAAGGCCCACTACAAAACGAATTCATGAAATCAAGAATGTTCTTATAAATGTAAGATTATTTTTTTAACTATATTTATTACCTAAGTAGACAATGCCTTTATGTTATAACTGGAGAATGAAAGGCCTAATGTTTTACGTGGATCCAAACTGCATGTTTCATACTGTATGAATAAACAACTTACAAAGATTTCTACTTAAATTGATTTGTATTTTTGTGTTTACAATGCTTTTATCTCTCACTCTGTCTGTCTGTCCATTTGTCTGTCTATCTGGTAAAAGGTTTGTACCCAGCATTTCTCCCACACTCTTTCTCGGATCAAGCAGAAACTTTGGACAGTTATTTATTGGTATAGAGAGGACATGAATATTAATTAACAAAAAAAAAGAAAAAAAAAAAGAATAACCAATTAGTCTATACATAATTGTAGGGGCAGAGTTTTTTCCCTTAGAGAAGCTTAAATTGTAAAAAATAGACTTTTTAAAGAAATTTAGCTTGATTTTTCAACAGTAGCTCTTCTCCAAAAGTATTTTACGAGATCACAGTTTCATTCGTCATTTTTTAGAACAGTAACAATAATTGGATAAGGATGTTGTAATGATAACAAATCAACGTTATATATAGGAGAAATAAATGTCACAGCACCAACACATTAAGAATGTATTCTATTCCGACCTAACTTGTTAAGGAAAAAAAAAGGACATTGTACTGCGGAAATATTTGCTGTTTTTATCTCTAAGTGATAAGATCAAAAGAGTGAAACCATTTTTCTTTAAATTTTATAATTTCTTATGTAATTTTCTAGCAATC
Source organism: Biomphalaria glabrata (assembly GCF_947242115.1). Taxonomy (NCBI): domain Eukaryota; kingdom Metazoa; phylum Mollusca; class Gastropoda; family Planorbidae; genus Biomphalaria; species Biomphalaria glabrata. The sequence continues at coordinate 17,017,653 of NC_074716.1, forward strand.
GCAAGACTTGAACAAAGTGCCACTGCTGAAGTAAGAAATAGTGTGCAAGCATTCGAATCTTGAATGATAGAATAATGGTCTATAATTTGAATAAAAAAGCCAGTTGAATCTTTCAAGTAGAAAACTGGTGTTTATCATTCAGTGGCGTAGCTAAGGTGGGGGAAGGAGGATGGAGAATTTGAAAATCCACCCGGGCCCCCACTTGAAGGGGGCCTTCAAATGAGTGTTCGAAACTGGTTTTTACATTAAATATTTATTATTACGCAAAATGCAGGGGTCCCCAATGAGGTCAAGCCCCCCACCCCCGGCCCCCAAATGATGGCAAATTCATAGTAACGCCACTGTTATCATTATTCAATATCGAGCTATTTCGACTGCATGGATTATCATAAAATCTACTTATTTCTTCTCTGTCTACTTATTTCTTCTCTGTCTACTTATTTCTTCTCTGTCTACTTATTTCTTCTCTGTCTACTTATTTCTTCTCTGTCTACTTATTTGAGTATTTGACAACACAATATCAGAAAGTGATTATGTTTTGAGTTTTTTCACCAATTATAGAGAAAAGTTGTATTGTTTTTTTTTTGTTTGTTTTTTTTGGCAAAAACTACATTGCCCAGTAAGTCTATGACACTGTTTTGGGGCTATGTAAGTAGATTGACCTTTTTTATTGTTTAAGAAATATTTTTAAACGCCAGAGGAAGTTATTAGGTACTAGAGAAGATCTGCGCAAACCATGGTCAATATTCCGCGGACGCTTTTTCCTTTACCGAAACAAGTGTGTAAAACTACACATTTACAGTACTTCATTTGACGTTTCTTTTACCCAAGATCTGTGTAGTTTTTAGGACTAGCTTATGTAGTGATCTTAAAAAATAAATGTTATTAACCAGAACATTCGTAAAATTAAATTAAATAATATAAGACCTAAACAAAAAAGTATTTTTCATCATAGCATTCGTTATGACGCTACCAGCACATTCTTTCAGACATTTCTTCCTTAATGTAATGTAATGTTATGTTCTCTTATCTTATCCTATATTATATTATGTATCTATCTATTTATATCTATCTATCTATCTATCTCTATCTATCTATCTATCTATCTATCTATCTATATATATATATATATATATATATATATAATTAATCTATCTATCTATTTAATATATGTAATATATATTTCAATCAATTCTCTCTCTCTCTCTCTCTCTTTCTCTCTCTCTTTATCTGATACCGCCAGTTATTGAGAATCTTAAAAGAAAACAAAATTTGCTTAAATAATTTATTAGATCTTAAACAACGAATGTCAATTATTAGAGAATGTCAGCCACTTTCCTGTCTACTTCAAAGTTCTGAAAAAAGAAATGTTTCCAGTGTGTATTTAGAAAAAACGACATAAACATATATAACAAAATAACATAAACATAAATTATTGAACTCGTCACTCTTTCTATGTTATAGATATTTTATTAATGTTGCTAATTAATTAAAACTTACGAGCTTTACATATAAAGGTAATTATATAATCATAAATAAGAAAAGAAAAACAAATATGATTTTAAAGCAGGTCTTTTTGACGTACTCAATGGTAAATAACGTAACATTACTTGCCTAATCACATGATGTCTGCATAATGATTTATAATCCCTAGTAGATTGATTTTATTTAAAAAAATAAATAAATAATCAGTTTGTAAAATTTTTAAAAAAATTCTAATATACTTACATCCATAGAGACATTTGTAGTCATTAGGGGCACAGTTTGCCCATACGCGTTTCTTTTCTTCAGTGCTTTGAGTCTGGGAATATCAAATGTGCGTTAGAAATGCTGATGTATATTCACTAAATAAAATAATTAGCAAAAGAAAAAAAAATTGCAAGAACGGTTTGATTTGTCTTTAAAAAAATTGATTTTAAAAAATAACTAGTTAGTTGTAGTTTTTTTTTTTTTAAGAAAAAGGATACCAATTTAATTAAACTTAATTGTAATAAAAGTGAAAACGTTTACATTCATGTTTGAAGAAGAAAACATTTTTAACAAACTTTTAAAATATTCAAAATTAGTTCAATATTAAAATAAACAATAAAAAGTAACCTTTTTTAAAAAAAAAAACACTAAAAAAAAACAACTTGTCTTTTAAAATTAATTTTATATCAACTATTGAAAACTTCAATAGTCTTATATAATAGGTTTAAAATAATTTATCACATGCACCATTAAATAATTACTACATCAATACCAGTAATCGTAATAATATTTATATTTCGCGAGATACACCCTTTTCCAGATTACACAATTACGGCTGATGCATAATGCCGCGCGTAACATTGGCGTTTTGCACATTGAATAACACCCCAAAATGACAATTTTTGTGTATATTTTAAGGACTTTTTCGTATATTTTGCGATTTCGATAAATCGACAGGAGGGCACGGGAAATCTGTTTTAAGTTATAAAATGGTTTAATTTAATAATTTATACACCTTGAATTAGAGCAAATCCTATCAAAGTACGGGGCCCACTGCGATCGTATAGGTTGCAGTGGCCTAAGGCCGGCCCTGCAAAATAGCGGTGTATGCTACGCCGCCGGTCGACTAGTAATATTAATATCTTATATGTGCGGAGTCAATTGAAAATACACTTACCAGCTCTGATTCTACAGCGTTATTTTCATTCACTGCTCTAGTCTCGTCAGCTAACATTTCACCATAGACAGCACAAGATACCAGCAAAATGGTCAAGAGAATGATTGCCTTCATTGTTGGAATCTGGTAGCTGAAAAACAAGTTTTTATATATGTATATATAGTCATATTTTTTTTAGATTTATTTACTTCATATATATATATATTAATTATAAAAGCTTAACATATTATAAGTAGTACTATTAAAATTCGTGTTACTAACATAGCGAAATTTGAGATTCAGATAAGTCTATCAATGCCACAACGTTTGCATTGAGTACTATATATACATTATAAGAACTGACAAATCATGATGTATTACCATTGAGTTTTAAAAACAATCCATCGCACCGACATATCAATATGTAGTCTGACGTCATTGCGACACACGTTATTATTTACAGCTTCTTATCTTTCTTATTCAACCCTCATAGAAATGAGCTGTAATTATTATAAACCACACCTTCACCTTCACCTATCCTTTTAGTCCCATGAACCGTTGGGGCACCACACAAGATCTGTCAACCTTCTTTCTCAAGTCCTTTCTGTCTTTTTGTCTTGGGTAAAATTTCAATGGCTGCCTGGTCGTGAGGTTTGCGCGCTGGACTGTCGTTCGGATTTATCGATAGTCGAGGGTTCAAATCCTGCCCGCTCCCATCCCCCGTCGTCCTGTGGGAGGTTTTAACTAGGAAGTAAACTATCTTCAACTCTGAAGGAACATCCGAAATATGTAAAACATTTTACAAACAAACAATCAATGTGAGACCTGTCCATTCTTTGATGTTGTCTTCCCATCGCTTTGTCTGTCTTCTACTTCTTCCTGGTGCTGTTCCCTGCAGGATCGGCTTTGCGAACCCTGAAGACCTTTTGATGTGGCCATAGATGTTTGAGTTTACGTTTTTAGACAGTGGTTTGCAAGTCATCGTAGGGTTCAATTGCCGTATTAATCCTGTCTCTAATCTCTTCATTCGTGATGCGGTCTTTCCAAGTGACGCCTAGGATTTTTCTGTAGCATCTTAGTTGTTAAGAAGGTCTGCAGTCCAAGATTCGCATGCATACAATAATGAGGCATTGACCAGGGAATGCTTTAAACTTATACCATCTTATCAGACTAGTACAATATCTGTCCCCTGTTTGAGATAACAAACAAAATAATTAATTACCAATTGATAATTAACTATTTATTTTTTTAATTCATTCTAGTGTTGGCATGTAAAAGAATTATTGTTCAAAATTTCAATTTGATCCGAGATTGGGTGTGGGAGTAATAAGGTGTACAAACCTTTTACCAGACAGACAGACAGAATGAGATGATATAAGGTTTGTAAAAACAGTAGTGCTAAGGTTTGTAAAAACAGTAGTGCTAAAGTTTGTAAAAACAGTAGTGCTAAGGTTTTTAAAAACAGTAGTGCTAAGGTTTGTAAAATCAGTAGTGCTAAGGTTTGTAAAAACAGTAGTGCTAAGGTTTGTAAAAACAGTAGTGCTATAGTTTGTAAAAACAGTAGTGCTATCTCCTATATCGTAAATACAATACTTGTCAGCGCAGTTAATTTTTCCGTTATGTTTTATTCAATTTTTTATGTTCTTTAAAAATATGCTCCCTAGTGTTTATATGTGTGATATATATGTATCATTCTTGTTTCAGCTTTAGCTTCACACTTGTTTAAGTGTTTACAATTTAATTGCTACCTACTCACTGAAGCTTCTATATAATAATAATAATTATAATCGTTATTGTCCGTAAGGAAATTTGTCTTACAATTTGTGCATTATACCAAACAAAACATTACAAGTATTAAAAAAAAATGTAGTATTTATGCTGTTCGATTTGGTGTTGTTTTTTTTTAAAATAAGTTCCCTTTCAGGCCTTCGATCTATGGAGCAAATGTTTTCTCTTGATGTGGTCTACCGGTAACGAAGCTGTCATGTAGCCAGCACAACGACGAACCGCCTTTACTTTTCCCCAAGTAACGCCACATACATTTGACTTTGATGTAGACGTCCTAACGATCCTGAAACAAAAAAAATCCCAGTCTTTACAAGTATTCGGAAGCCAAATGCTACTAGTCCACCGCGCCTCTAGTGAGAGATATTCAGTTAAAATTAAGCTAATGTTTGTCGAATGTACGCCTATTGGCTGTCTGTGTTGGCTGTGTTAAAATTATTGGTGATAACAGGTGTGGCGAGTTGGGGCGTGGCTGGGCGGGTCACGTAGCCGTTGACTTCTACATGGCGATTGCATGCTTGTGAATGATACAAGTCAGAAAGATGTTTTTCTAAATGGTCTAGTTTTGTGGTTGTTTCGCTTAGCGCTGTGTTACGGCTAGGCTGTGTTAGCTGAGGGACACAGGTCCCTAAAACTATCTTTATAAATGTAGTATGCTTGTCTGATTCTCCTTCATCGTGCTTGAAATATATGCGAGAATACTTTTAAGTGAAATGAACCATGTTTTTTAAAAATAAATTTTGCAAGCTATTTTGACAACAGATAAACTATTTCAAACAATAGTAATATTTAATAAACCATAAGATATATAGTTTGTTTTTTCTAGTGGTCGCATATGAAAAATTGAGTCAAATACCAATTTTGTCTCTAGTATTTGTAAAATAAATGCAATAAAAATTAGTATGCATTCTTAGGTACAATAGCAAGCACACAATATTAACCTATTTAAATACAAGAAAAACATATTATTTTGAAGGCAATATCCCCACTATTGAACCTTTAGCAAGATACAAACAATTTTAAAATATTTGAATTAATTCGGGTGTTAAGCCCTATGAAATCAACAGCTGCTTCATTGCCTTGAAGTTGAACGTCCGCACTTTCTGAATCTGCCAGCGGGGAATACATACCTAAGCAACTTTATTGGTATGATTATTATATGGACATCTGGGTCGAACACTAGAGCTAAAGTTTCGATTTAGAATTTTTAAGATCTAGTCTAGATGTGCCTCTAAATCTAGAATGTAGATGTAATCTATATTAGATTTACGTAAACATATAAGACATGCTAATAAACTTCACTAAAATTGAAACAACTTTAAATTTACTGTTTTCGCATGATTATGGTAATACGACTTGCAAATCTTTAGCCAAATTTACATTTATTTATTTTTATTTTGAAAAATTATAACGGTCAAACTAGAGTTTTCCTCATGTGGCCAACGAGCTAGTAATTTTTTCTCAGCGATATACATTAACTGTTAAATTTGTAGGAAAATCGTTAGAGCAGTATTCGAGATCAGCATCCACCCTCCATGAAGGAGTGACTTGACTAGAGGTATTATAAAAAATATTTAAAAGCAGTTTGTGTTAAACAATGGGCGTAGCCGGGGGGGTTGGGGCTCAACCACCTTCTCCAACCCCCCCGAAAGAAGTCCTCCCCGGGGGAAGAGGTATTTGTGATTGATTTTTTGCTTTAATATTGTCAATTTTATGTGAGATTAAATGTTAAAATATAACTTGCCCCATCTCAGCTAAGGTGGGGGGGGGGTAGTTTAAAATCCCGCGCCTAGAGAGCTTTAAGTTAAAACCCCTACAGATTTGAGTTTAACACCCTCCCCCTCCAGAGTGGTTTGAAGCTAAAAACTATTTCTTCAATTTAAAATTAAAGCAAACTATAGACACACAATTCTATGAGTGTAGCCAATGGAGGTTTGGTGGCTTTAAGTTTACTCCCTCCCCCCTCCAGATGGATATGAGTTTACACCCCCCTCAGAGAGTTGTGAGATGAAAATATATATATTATACATATTATATAATACATAGTATATATATACAGTGCTTTTTGTCACTGTACGCACCGGTACAACGTTCTGGCACCTATTTCAATGTGGTGAAAAAATTAACTTTTCTTGTATTTTAACTTTTATTGTTAATTTATTAGTAGTTAAAAATTAGGCAATCCTTCACTGAGTACCGTCACCTACTTTTTGTACAAAAAAAAGCACTGTATATATATATAAATATATGGTGGGGGGAGACAAAAATCCTCCAAGTCCCTCCACCTCCCCCGGAAAACTCCAGGCTATCCTCAGTTAATCTGTAATTGTTGTTGAGATATTAGCACGAGTTTTGTGCAAAGTAAAGTGTGAGTAGGACTGTGAGCTTAGGAATAACATACTAAATTACGATTATAACACTTTTCATGTTTAGGTTTCATACTCGACTGTGAATGACCAAGTAAAACTGGCTTGCTATGTAGTCCTGTACTTAGTGTATTTAATGCACTGATTAAGTGCATTGAATATAGATCTATGTCATAAAGGGGAATGCTCCCTTCTTATATATATATATATATATATTTTTTTTAATGTAAGTAGAATTTAAAAATGGAATGGGTTTACCCGTTTAGCTGACCCATTCATTCAATAACAATTGAATTTTGTGTGTGATGGTGTTGGCGTGTCTGATGTCTGTTTTAGTAAGTATACACTTTCAGACATTTTACCTACAGGCACAGAGTTAATGGTAGGCATACAACAAAGAGTGAATTATAATTAGCAAATAAAGAAAATGTATGTACACAAATGTATTAAAAGTAAAAGGGAATATGAAATATAATTAAACGGGACGTAAGTCTACGGAAATACAAATTCGAGCTAGGATTGAATCATCACTAGATGATATAGGCAAGTGACATGAGTGTCATTAGAACTGTTGTTTATCTTTGATCCTATGCTGGTTGGTGCTGTTTGGAGACTAGTGTGGCTAGTTGCTTCGACTCGATGACTAGAGGAGTGGATCCTGGCCGGTGGCAGTTTATCTGTGGTGGACCGGCTATAAGTTGGCATTCTTGGGCCCGAGTTGAATAATAAGATGGTGGGCACCCATCCTTAGATTGAACTTGACAAAAACAATGTAATCATTATGTTTTTATAGTTACATAAAAAAACAACAACAACAAGGTACTCGCTCTTTTGACATATTATTTTATACGGTAGTTGTCATGCCGAAAAGTCTAAAAAAAATAACTACCTCTTTATCTGGTGACTACATCCTCCAGTCTGCTTCAAATAATGCACCTAAACGCTCAGTCATGCAGTAACAAAGCTCTTGAGCTTGCAGACACCATGACTGATGATAGCTACGACATCGCTTTCCTTAGTGAGACGTGGTTTAAAGAATTCAGTGATGAGTCAAAAACCATTGAACTAACGCCACCAGGATTTTAAAGAGTCTACCTCGAAAGACAGGCAACGGAGGGGGTTTAACAATACTGTACAGAGATAGTCTAGCCAAGTCAGTAACAATAAGACCTGACAGCTCAATGTACACCACCTTTGAGATGTGCGATTTTCGCCTCTCCCTCTTGTCACTCGTACAGTCTCAGTTAGGCCATCTGCACCCTGGATGACGGAAGACATAAAGAATGCCAAACTTATTCGCCGACGTGCCGAACGTACATTTCAAAAGACAGGTCTGACGATACATCGACAAATATACATCCTAGAAAACAAACAAGGTTAACGGTATGCTTAGAGACGCAACATCTAGTCATATTCGACACAAAATCGAAACTTCTGACTCATCAGAGGAGCTATTTAGGATCACCGCTGAAATGTTAGGGGGAGCTTATAACGAACGTTTGCCGTCATCTCTCCCAGTATCTGAACTCCCTGATTTCTACAATAGATTCTTCATTGGCAAGATTGAGCAGATCAGAAATGACATGCCATCCCTCTCATCACAGCTTGACCACTCTCCAATCTTTTAACATTCTTCTTTTTGCGAATATGTCAAAAGTACTATTTTAAAGATGCCAAATAAGTCATGTGACCTTGATCCCATTCCAACCTCCTTGCTCCTTGAATGTTTAGATGAGCTTGTACCCACAATTACTAACATTGTGAACTCTTCACTGACTTCAGGCATTGTACCACAGCAATTTAAGCATGCACTTGTCAGGCCCTTATTAAAGAAATCCAGTCTTGACACGGAATGTCTAAAAAACTTTCGTCCGGTGTCAAATCTTCCCTTCCTGTCAAAGCTTCTGGAGCGCATCATGTTAGCACAAATTCTTTCTCATCTTGAACAGTACTGTCTCTTGGAAGAATTTCAATCTGCATATAGGAAGTGCCGTAGCACAGAGACAGTAGTGGTCAGGGTACTAAACGACTTACTTCACAATTACAACATAGGCCACATATCAATTCTTTCCATGCTGGACTTGTCCGCAGCCTTTGATACGCTAGACCATGAAATTATGATGGCCAGATTCTATGCCACTTTTGGTTTAACAGGAATCGTCCTAAAGTGGCTTGGATCCTACCTGACGGAACGCACCCAAAGTGTCGTTGTTAGCGGGACAGAATCAACAAGCTTACTCTTGAAGTACGGAGTAGCCCAAGAATCAGTTCTATGCCCAGTACTTTTCACTATGTATACATATCCACTCAGCGGTGTCATACGCCAACCGGCATCCTATACCATTTCTTTGCCGATGACTCACAGTTATACGATTCCTCAGTACCCTCAGAGGTGTCGCATCTGGCAGAGAAAATCAGTGGTACCGTTGCAAGGGTGAGCGATTGGATGGTTGAAAATAAACTCAAGATGAACGAAGACAAGACAGAAATATTTCAGATTGGCACTAGGAACAATGTCTCAAAAGTTGAAAGCACATATTCTATTTTTATTACGAACTGCCAGGTTCCTTATGTCCATGTAGTGCGGAATCTTGGAGTTTTCTTCAACTCAACACTATCTTTCGACCCACATATAAGTCAGCTCTGCAAGGGTCTTTATCTGCAGCTGCGAAGATTAGGCCAGATCCGACCATATTAAACAACGGAGTCACAAAAACGCTAGCTGTAGCATTCATACTCTCCCGCCTTGACTACTGCAACGCCGTGCTATCAGGTATACCCGATGACAAAATCGCCAAGCTGCAACGTATTCAGAACAATGCCTTACGAATAGTCCTTAGAAAAACAAGACGAGATTCTGCTACTACGCTCTTGCGCACGCTCCATTGGCTTCCCGTGAAAGCGAGAATCGATTACAAGGTCGTCACACTTTGCCATCAGTGTATTTATAACAATGAGATGCCCTTGTACCTTAGCGAACTGATTACTCCATATGTCCCCCAGAGAGCCCTGCGCTCAATGGACTCAACGCTTTTAGTAGTGCCACGTTTCTCCCTCAAAAGCTATGGTCTGCTGGCTTTTTAAGTGCACGGACCAAAGGTTTGGAACTCACTCCTCATTAATCTCACACAGATAACATGCTACACCACTTTGAAGAAGAACATTAAGACCTATCTGTTTAAAATTTTTTCAGATTAATTGTCATTTTAGCTGTCGTGTTTGTGTTTGTAGTGTTATTAAAGCGCCTTGAGCTTACATTTTGTTTGTTAACAGCGCTTTATAAATATAATAATTATTATTATTATTATTATCACTGAACTAGAATCTTTTATACATTATCCATAGATTTAGTTTTCTAGTCTAGATTACTTTCTTTCAACATTATAATGTCTGAATCTGGATCATCGAACTAGAACTTCATATACTTAAGACTAAGATTAAGACTGCTTTATTCATCCTTTATTGATCCTTATGGAAATTTGTTGTGATTACAAGGACTCGTTTCTCATCAGGGGCGGACTGGCTATATGGGCATTTGGGTAAATGCCCGGTGGGCCGGTACCCAAATGGGCCGGTAGGACCACCGAAATGGCCTGATCGAATCCACTATGGCACATTTCAAATTGTTAAAGGTTTTATAATATTCTTGTTATATTATTATTTTTATTTGTATAACAGGCCCTCTGAGCGTCGTGTTTAAAAAAAGTCTTTCACAGACATTGCAGTGTAATACTATTTTAATCGAACAAATTTTCCGAAAATAAAATGCAGAATGTAGACAGTGCTAATAGTAGGCTTCATCTTTTTAGGGCCTACATAATTGCTGATTTGAAAAGACGCTATATTGCTTATTAAGATATAGAGTTCAGTGTATGCATGCATATTGATACATTATCAAACGTAACAATGATTTTTAAGGACCGATACACCTAGACATGGATGCCCTTCACATGATAGAGAATTTGTGGGCCGAATTTTATAGAAATGCCCGGGCCGATTTTGACACCCAGTCCGCCCCTGTTTCTCATATACAGACAACACAACAGAAACATAGACATAAATAGAACAGACACAAACAATTCATTCAGCGACTACACAATCTACACAAGGTAGATTTATACATTCAGCAACCATGACATTTTTGAAGGCTGAGACTGCGTCGGTGTAAATCAGTGATTCCCAAAGTGGTCTATATAGACCCCCAGGGGTCTACGAAAGTAAAAAACTAAATTGGGGGTCCATGAGATGCCCACGGGGGTCTACGATAATAGATTTCATTTAAGCACATTTAATGTTCACATTCCACTAATGTAATTATTGCATACACTAATATATGATTTGTACTTTCGTTAATCCTTTAAATATTTATCCTGCTATTCAAATGAAAAATTGTTGTAATCAATTTCAATACTTATTTAAATAGCTTAATTTTGTCTACATCTACATGTAACTAATATTTAGAACAAAAAAAAAAAAAAGAAAAGAACTGTAGACAGTACAGCATTAATAATTTAAAATTGGGATTCATTCCATCCTTGTCGAACAAGCCTAAGTGACTTTTTTATGACGATTTGAACCAGGTTCGCTGGAAGATCATCTGAGACAATGCTACCCTGACAAAAATAAAGATTTTAAAAACTTTCGAACACTCAAAGTTCAAAATAGACCCGCAAAATCATAGTTCGACATCATATAGAGAAGATGATGTTCTTACAAGATTTCTTTTCTTATAGCAAAATACGGAAAACAGCAAAGGTCAAACATTGATTCTATCAGCCGTTTTGCACAAACCTACATCTGTTATTATTAAAAGAATTTCTTTAAGCAACAATACAGGTCAAGGTCGCTTCGGTAGCATGAGTTATAAAATTAAAAGCTTCTTATGCAAATCTTTGCAAAATACATAAATACAGTTTGGTCTGACAAGGTGTAGCGCTGTGTGCTACAAACTTTCTAATGGTCACCATCTCATCTCATCTATGCCTGTAGTCCCTTCTGGGCATAGGTTACCAACCAGCTTCCTCCAGGCATCTCGATTCTGGGCGAATCTCTCCAACTGTCGCCACGTCTTGTCCATCTGCTCCCAGATCGCGGAGACCTGGAGAACCACCATCACCACCATGAAAAAATCCTGCTATTCATCAATACCTGCCTGAGGAAGATTCTTATGATCTGCTGGCCAGACAAGATCTGGAATGAGGAACTGTGGCAAAGAAAAGCCCACTGAAGTAGATATCCTTCAGAGACGCTGGAGATGGATAGTTCACAGCCTTCGCAAGCCTGCATCCAACATAACAAGGCAAGCCCTAACCTGGAACCCCAAAGGAAAGAGAAAGAGGGGACGGCCCAGAAATACATGGCGCTAATGGTCACCATCTCCTTATATTTCCTTGGGGACCTTTCCCATGTTTGGGTATAGTAGCAAGGCAGCAGAGGTTTGAATTCAGTTTTCCTTCTGCTAGGTGGGTAGCAAGCCAAGGCTAATGAGCCCTTCCTGCTCGAAGTTTACTGGTTTAGGCTCCAGTTACTCGCCTTTGACCCATCTCCTGTGAATGAAAACAGTTCAGCAGATTCAACATTTGAGCCACACGTGAAAAATCAAGAAATACACGAGAAACTGCTCTATGCGAAACCTTTTACAATGATACTTAAGGCATATTAATTAATTAATTTATTAATATTTAATGTTGGAAAGACTACTTCATAGAACGACAAATTGGTATATTAAACATAATATCCTAAGTTGTGTAGTTTTAAATTACTTTTTTACTCCTCAACTCACTACAGTTAGAAATTGTTTAAAAAATGTTAATGAATTTGCAAAAATTTGCAAGTTGAGCAGGGGGTCTACCGAAAACCAGAAAACATGGCAAGGGGTCTACGAGACAAAAAAGTTTGGGAACCACTGGTGTAAATGAATGTTCCATTTGATCTATTATTCATTAGATATTAAGACCTAAATAATCACTCTTACAAAACTGTCAACATCTTCATGAATGAGGAATTGTCTTTTTAAGAACTTGTTTTCTTATGTTCGTTCTTATAATTTCTCTTATCAGGTTGCAAAGTCTTTGTGGGTAGAAAAAGGTGAGAGGTGGTTGGATATGGATCTCGAAAACGGTTCTTAACATTTCCCTAGAAATGTAACAGCTTATATATATCTTTGTATCTTATGCATAGGGTTGTAGATTATTATTGTAGACCTTTAAGACACTTACTGCAAGGAATAGCATCGTTTTAACGACTGACTCGACTGAGGCCCATTCTGTATTAAAGTTTGTTGTTCTATTGTCAACTTGAGTAAACTTAGTTGCTATGCATTGATCCTGTTGTTTATTCATGCAATCTTCCCAGCAGCTAAGGAATCAATTCCTACAGGAGCGAGTAAAGATTATATCCCCAACTGGTCTGATCACCTACAACAACTCCACAATGCCACTATTGAAGCCAAAAACACAGTAGAAAATAACCCTTGTATAGAAAATAACATAAATCTATAAGCAGCTAACGCAGTTTTCAGGAAAAATTTCCTTTCCGCCATGAGGAAAAGTTGGCATGAAAAAACAGAACAACTAAACGTAGATAGAGATGGCCACAAACTCTGGCGTATAGCTAAATGTCTCAACCAGGAAGAAAACAGAACAACTCCTATAGTTATAGAAATGGACAACAAACCCCTGAAAGGCCAAGAAGCAGCAAATGAATTCATTAAGTTTTTCCAAAGCGTAGGACAAATACAAATTAATGAAAGTAGAAATAAAGATGTAAACTCAGAAATCCAAGATAGAATTAAAGAAAACAATCCAGCTTACTCCTTGGGAATGACCACTAATCTTAAAATGAAGGAACTAGATGAATCCCTAAAAGTCCTCAAACCAAAACAAGCCCCGGGCCCAGACAAAATATCAAATGACATGCTTCTTCCCTTGGGTCCTCAAGCCAAAAGAAAACTGCTACAATTATTCAATGCTAGCTGGAAATCTGGCAGAATTCCAAACATCTGGAAAAAAAAAAGCCATTATGATCCCTATACTAAAGCACGACAAACCAAGAAATAAACTGGATAGCTACCGTCCCATCAGCCTCACTAGCTGTACTTGCAAACTGATGGAAAGTGTGATAAATAGAAGGCTGACATGGATCCTTGAGTCAAATAACCTACTCACTGAAGCCCAGGCTGGCTTTAGAAAAGGTAGATCAACAGAAGATCAAATCGCCTTCATCAAACAAGAAATAGAAGACGGCTTTCAAGAAAAGACACCAACACGATTGTGTGGGTTGACTTAGAAAAAGCATTTGACAAAGTCTGGGAACAAGGTCTCTTACTCAAGCTAATCTAGCATCACATATCCCACAGAATGTACAACTGGATAAAGGAATATCTAAATAATAGAAAAGCCTTAGCTTGCATGCAAGAACAAAGAAGCCACACAGTGGGTATAAAAAATGGCGTCACCCAACGACAACACATGTACCGGAAGCTCAAAATTGGAACCAGTGAAATCTGCCCATGTGGAGTATCACCAGAGAATGCCGGCCACTTTCTTCAAAACTGCTCTCTTTACCAAGAGGCCAGTACAAAACACTGGCCCCAAAACACACCCAAAAGAAAACTATATGGAGAGCTCCCTGATTTGGAAACCACTGCGCAAGTCATCTTATATATTGGTCTAGTCGTCTGAACACTCCAACATAAATTGAGAACGAGAAAGAAGAATAAGAAGCCATGTTTCTTTGTAACGTGATGCATGTTGTACTAATCGGAACCAGTAATACACTATACAAGATACCCAAGCATCTAGGATTATCAAGGTACTGTAGAAGAAAAAGTAAAAGAGAGAGACAGAAGATAGAAAGAATAAAGAGAATAAGATGGAGATTCCATTTAATCATAAAAGTTACTAGAATTTACGTTCTAAATTAATGTTAAAGGGTAAGCATTCATATACGGCTCGTTGTATTGGAAGTGCATACAATAATTAAACTTAAGAGGGAAGATTCTGGCTAAATAAAAAAAATTACATAATCTAATAAGAAATATAAGGGAGTAGTCTGTGCGTAAGTGTGAATATTTAGAAAGAGTGCAATATCTAGGCAGATATAAAATATAATTATTAACAGCATATTATTCCAATGATGCAAATAACGCATATCATATTTGTTTAGGGGAAATTTATTCATTTCGCCGGTAGATTTTCTCCTTTGGTATTTGAAGGGCTTGTTGTTAATTAAAGGTCTTAATTTGTTATTTTCTCAAGCAGTATCAGAAGGAATATAAAATTGACTACATTTTAACTTTCTAATGTAAACTTCGCATGTTTTGTTTGAGTAAATTTTTTGTACATTTAGAGACCTGCAAAAATAGTGAGAAATCAGAACAATCACTTCAAAAATGACATTTGCATGTAAATTGTAATAAATAAATATTAAGTCTAAAAGCTTGTCTTTTGGTTAAATAAACTTTATTAGGTATTTCAAAATGTCTGTTGATAATGTTTTGGTATTATCAGCCAGTATATTTGAATATCCTGAAAAAGAAAAAAGATATTTTTTTTTTATAAAGTGTGGAAACAAAAACATATAGAAGAGTATTAATAATAAATGCATTCACTCTGCTTCAATTTTTGGGAAGGGAATTAATGGGTAACTAATTATTTACAGCTTAAGAACAATACGCTATAATGTAAACATCTGATTATGAATCTAAAAATAAAAAGTTAAATGTGATTGTAATAGCGTCTCCCACTTTGTTTTTGAATTTAGAGGAACGTATTAAACAATTTCACCATAACACATAATTACGAATTATATTCAGTGAATTGTTTTTAGTTTATTACTTCCAACTCATTTTACTAAGACAGACATATATAGAGACACTGAAGAACTTGTAAAAATTAATTACGTTTACTCTCTAGAAGAGTGAAAAAATGAATTTGCTTGTGATCCATGAGATGTAAACGGGGGTCTATGGTAGTGGATATCATTTAAGCAAGTCGATACATTAATTTCTTTGTCCGTTTTCGGAATCAACTCACACATATAATTTGTACCTTTTGTTAATCCTTCGAATTTTAACTTAGTTATACGAATGTATTTTGAAAAATGTTTACATGTTAACAGTATATTTAAATATTTTAATTGTGTCTACGAAAAACTGATATTAAACATGGTGTATCAAAACAGAAATGTTGATAGCACCGTGTTGATTATTTCAAATTTGGCTTTATTCCTTTCTTCATTGCCTTTGAGCCTTTATTCAACTAAGTTTTAAGTAATGACCCCATATAACTATTTAAACTGGAGAATTATTTGACACGATGACACCATGATAAAATAAATAATAACGATTTGTAATACTTTCAGAGACTCAAACATAAAGTTCAGGTTAGACCCACAGTAGACAAAATGTTAGTTTCAACATCACAAAGAAAAAAACATGAGCATCTTACAGTATCTCTACTTATAGCAAAATATGGAAAACCAAACTATGTATGCGGATTATTTTGACGGGGATTTCTGCTCTTCTGGCTTATAAAAGATTATATAACTACATGCCACTTATCACATATAATGGAATATCACCAGAAAAGTTCTAATTGTTTTTCCATCGTCAGGTTTCAATTGTTTAAAAAAAAATGATTATTAAAAACAAGTAGAATTTCACATTATATAATTTTTTTTTTTTAAATAGCACTAAAGTTCTTTTATGTTGAGATTTTTGGTACGATTAACGCTGTTAATTTTTTAATATACATAAGAAATACATACATACTAATAAAAAGAGCACAATGTAAGCAAGTTTTCATCCTGTACATGGATATTGCAAGGGAGGACAGACTTGTCCCAAACGCTTCTCAACTTCATTGCTTTGAGTCTGCAAATAAAAAAGTCAATTCGAAATATATATCGATTTAAAGAAACAACTCGAAAATAAAATGAACTGAAAGTAACGAATAGTGTTCTATTGAAAACTTTGACTGCAAGAGTTTACAGCTGAGTACAAGAGTACAACAAACCATAATCAAACCTCGGTAATATGTATCGGATTGCTCTTTTGTTTTTTATCTTTAATTATATGCGTTGTTTTTTTAATGAAAATAAAATGGCTTTAATTATAAATTGATTTTATTGAATTTGAAACAGTTTTAACCTATTTTACCTATCTAATGGAACTCCAATGCGACAAAATGTTAACTTTCACATTTATTGCATTTGATTTTCAAATAAGAATACAAAATTAAGGCAACAAAGACAGTTTGTTTGGAAACATAAACTCAAAATCGCTCAGGAAGGTAAAAAGGCCGGTTTTAATATTTACAGAAAGACTATCAGAAACTATGAACTAAAAACTATCAACAACTATAACTCTTATCTCCGTCGATACAAAAAGAAGAGACATGTTGCAGATACTGTTGTATTGTTAGTTCAATTAAAGACTTGATACACACATGATACAGAGATTTATTAATGAAATTACTATTAATGTAATTACTATTACATTGCTTATAGCTACATGTATTCATTGAAAAGATAGTTATGAGAATATAGTTAAATTTGAACAAGACAAATGTCCTCTAGCTCAGTGCGAATTATTTTTATTAAAACAAATGGAGTTTTCAGGGATAAACACACATTTTTAAAGGGGTAGAGTTATTAAAACCTAACGCTTTTATTTTATTAAATAATCTAACATATTTGATTTTAATTGAAAGGAAAATGAACGGTTACAAAAGTATAATAAATAAAATAAATTTATTTACAATTATTGTTTTCTAATTTTAAACTTAGCTCGGAAAAGGGATGTACATATATGTTTACTCTTCAATAAATCAATATATTGAAAGATTTAACCTTTTAATTAAATATTCAATCCATAAATATTGAAAAATTACAAAACTAAACACATTTTATTACTTCAAAGTTCATAAAAGATGAATAAATGCATTGAGAAATTGTATTATTTACATTTTTCTGGTCCAGGGAAATAAAGTTAAAATAGGAACAACTAAAACGATGCTGTATTTAAAACAACATGTTTGTTCTTCATCCAAGAACAATCAGGATAATATATTATTATTTTTTTTTATTATGATAATTATTATTATTATATTAAAAATATTTAATTATTTTTTTAATTTTTAGGTCAATTATTTACGTTTTAAGTATATGATGTATGTTGTAAAAGGTAACAGACTATTGTTAGTTCATTGCTTGAAAAGAATTCTTAATATTGAAAACAACTTCTCTTTATTATCATTTTAGCTGCATACTTTTTTGTTTGGTACTTAATAAAAATGTATTCTCTAGGCCTTAGTTTGTTTTTTTTTCCACCTACGTTTTAATTCATAATTGTACGAATCATTTCAACTAGAAGTTTCGAGTTCCAAAAATATACAAATGAAAAATAAGATGCAAGATAAAATAATTAAAAACAAATTAATTTAAAAATTTGATTTCCTTCAATGAGATCTTACTAGTTCCAAGTCTGCAGCATTATTTTCATTCCATGCTCTGGTGTCTTCAGCTTGAACTTCCCCATAGGCAGCACAAGACACCAACAAAATGGTTAGAAGAATGATTGCCTTCATTGTTAGACCTTAGAAGCTGAAAGAAAAGTATTTATATATAATAATATATATAAATTTATAGAATTTTACAAGTCATAAAGTATTAAGTAATCTCAGAGTACTAACGTGAAAACCTTACGTTGGCAGAATTAATTGTCTCTCAGTGATTCAAACATTGCATTTGATGCTATATATACATAGATCTAAAAGGAACTGAACAATTTTGATTTATTAACACTGACATCTTTAAACAATCTATCATTTAATTTGCATATTATGACGTAATTGAGATACTCTTTCTTTTATATTATCTATTTAAAGATTGCTACCCTTATTGAATTAGCTTATCAATAATATAAAGAATAAAGTTAGGCGTATGCAGTGGCATAGCATCCATGTGGCGCGAAGGGGTTCAATGAACCCGGTTCGACGATCATTAGGGGCTCACGGCCTGTAGTATAGCAGTAGTGGTGCGAAGGGGTTCATTGCGCTTGGGCCCAGGACACAAGACCAGTAGGGGCCCACATAAGAATTTGGGGATGAAAACAACGTGAAAAAAAAACAACACTTTTGTTAAAACTGATTTAAAAACATAGATTATAGAAAGATCCTTGATGTTCTAAATATTTACAGCCAGAGTTTGGATTGTTTTAATGCTAGGATCAGGTTTATTGTCATGGTGACTAGCGTTTGTGGTGATAATTGTTGCCAGATCGTTCAATTTTTTGTTCACTGTATGTTCGTAAAATCATTGATAGTAGCTTATTACAGGAAGGGGGGGGGAGAGAGATTTTACCAATACAAGATATTCTTTAACCCACGGGTTCCTTGATACGTCACTGGACTTATGTATGACTTGTACGTATGTATGTATGACTTGTATGTATGTATGTATGACTTGTATGTATGTATATATGTATGTTTATATGTATGTATGTTAGTATGTCCCGAATAGAAATTAAATCCGTTTCATCAATCTTGATAAAACTTGGCATAAATGTTCCGTGGGTACTAGCTGGAACAGTAACGTATGTAAAGTAGCCCTAAAACAAACTTAAGACTCACAAAAATAGATCCCAACTCTATGAAAGTATTACTATTTCATAGATCTATGTCATGTTTACATGAGACAAGATCGAAAAAATCTGGATCTAATTATAAGAACTACAGTTTGCTAAGATAGATTTTTTTTTTACTTTGACACACGAATATACAAAATATAGTCCATTGATTTCATTATTTATTAAAATAAACCTTCAAATTTGTGTTTAAAAATCATTTTTACATAAATTCGTTCCTTATATCTGAGAATTCAGACTTTCTGACGTACTTTATAATCCCATTCATCCCGCCCTCTTTCATTAGACAAGACCGAAAGGTTACGCATGCAGAGAACTTAAAATCTCGTGAACCCTAGATCTACTAGTTTGTTTGTTTTTTTTACTTTAACACATCAACGTACAAAATATAGTCTATTCAATGCATTATTTCATAAAATTAACATTCAAAGTTGTGTTTCAAAAATATTTTTACATAAATTGGTTTGCTATAACTGCGAAATGTGACTTTAGCCACGTTGACATACATTGTAATAGTTCCATTCATGTGTTGCGTACATCTAACATTTGCTGCGTAAACACACTATGATAAGACGGGCAAGATGATGCCCTATATAAGAGGTTTGAAATATACTTAAATACAATCTTCTATATATATAATTCACTTCTTCGCTCATCAGTTTGGAAGAGCTAGAAGTAAGGGAAAGATCACTCTCTTTTTTCTGCGGATAATAACCCACGAAAAAACAAGAAGGGGGGGGGGGGGAGAAAAGTGGGTATTCACACGTAGCTACGGATGGCTTCACGCTGAACTGTCAAACCCTGCCCGCTCCCATCCCCCCTTCGTCCTGCGGGAGGCGTGGACTAAGAAGAAAACTATCTTCAACTTTGAAGAAACATCCGAAACATGGTAAACATTTTACAAACACTAAATAGCAGCGCCGGACTTAACCATTGTGAACAAGAGGTCATGGAAAGAGAACAAGTAATCTACTATGTATATTCACCCGTCACTAAATAGCACTAGTGCCGGACTTAAGCATTATGGGGCCCTATGCGAAACGGATTTCGCGTTGCCAAGTTTGGGTAGGGAAGCGGACAATAAGTGAAATTTAAGAGTTTGTATTAGACAATAAATTTGTCTATGTATTTTATTCATTCTTAACTACGTACAGAACTACTTTACGAGCCTTGCGTGTAGCAAAGTCATACAGTATATCCTAATAATTCTGTTTCCTACATAGATCACGCTCAATAGCATGAATTACCAAATGTTTCAATATATCTTTGAGAATTGTTGACCTCAAGTAATTCTTTTACGAGAAGCTTCTTTCAACAGATTACACAATCACGCTTATGCATAATGCCGTTTTTATTTATCACGCGTTGGATTGGTGTTTTCCATATTGAGTGACACCCCAAAATGACAACTTTTGTCTATTTCCGTATATTTTAAGGAATTTTTTTTATATTTTGCAATTTCGGGAGATTTCTGGGAGCTACTGGTAAATCGTCATGAGGGCACGGGAAATCTGTTTTAAGTTATAAAATGATTTAATTTAAGAATTTATACACCTTGAATTAGCGGGGGCCCTATGAAAGTGCAGGTCCTATGAAAGTGAGGGGCCCACTGCGGTCGCATAGGTTATAGTGGCCTAAGGCCGGCCCCGCTAAATAGCGGCGTATGCTACGCCGCCGGTCGACTAGTAATTAATTATCTTATTGAACCCTTCTGAACGACTTGAATTCTAACTTCATATTAACCAATGACTTAAATTCTGCCAAGACACTGGTTTTCCTGGCTAGCTTAGGCAACCCCTTCCATGCTCTAATAGCACTAGGGAAGAAGGAGTATTTGTACAAATTTGTCCTAGCATATGGAACGAGGAATGTGCCTTTATCTTTGTGTCTTTCTGAGTATTTTATTATATAAATACAGAGCTTTAATTTTCTTTTTTATTGTGTCTCTGTCCCTGTAGCATGAGGTAGCTCTGATGTACGACTCTGTTTACTTGCTGGCTAATGCGCTGGAACGCTACGCCACGTCGGCCATCTTGCGACCGTTGAACTCCAGTTGTTCTGTGCCAACTCCCTGGCAGTCTGGGCCAAGTTTATATTCTTTTCTCAACCAGGTAAGATTTAAGGCATGGCGGGACATAGTTCTAGCACATGCTGAAAGCTGACATGTATATCTGAAGTGCTTGTACAATACATCCAATGGTTGTACGAGAATTCTGTGGCAAGCAAAAACCACGTGTCCTAAAAGGACGCTCTGTAAACGTTTCATTTCAAAGGACCAGAAACTCTAGAGCCAAACTCTTTAACCTCTCTGACACCTTGAATTAATTGATGCTGAAATGGAGCTTCCTAAAAGTGTTCTGTTCTGTTACAAGTGTGTATAGTAAATTTTGTCATTAACCCACCCCTCCTTATAATAAATCTCCAAAAGTCTCACCTATAATTATTTCACGTATTTTGTGATGTTTCAGAAAAAAGTGAAATAAAAATGTGGTCTAGAGAATATAAGCAAAGTATTTCACTTAATAACGTAATTAGTGTGTTGATTAGCCAAAACATTTATGGGAAAACCACTCACTATAGTTATAGTACTATAAGTCAAGAGAAGAATAGAGATCGGGCTATTGTGTCCTGTGAATTGTACTTCGACATCCGTTAATGTCATCACAAACTCTTTATTATATTACATGTGCCTTAGTTGCCAACAACGACCAATTTCTGATTTGAAGACCATAGTCTGAGAAGGACCTTCTTAACAATGCAATCTAAGCAAAGAACAACTTTGATGGTTAACTGATGTGTTGTTTGTTCTTTTTTTATTCTGTTTGTCTGAAAGATGTTTACAAACTTAAGCTATAACGTAGTTCATTCTGTCTCCTAGGTAGCTATGAAGGGACTTACGGGTGATATTATTTTAAAGACGGGTACACGAATTGATTTCAAACTTGACATCATGCAGCTAACACCGCGAGGACTCATAAAGGTAACAGACAACAGCTCAGGGATTTCAAAACACGTTTAAACATTTTGTTCAATGAATTCTTTTATTATTTAAAACAATAACCACTTCAAAGATGAAACAAAATAATAATAATATAAAACTGTATTTCAGGGGGGTGAGTGGCGTGTGTCCTCGGGTATCAACATTAGTTACCATGACAACATTAATTCCGGGAATCCCTTCGGCAACAAAACGCTGGTCGTTACGTCACTGAAGGTAAGTCAATCATATTTTCTTATGTTTTTCGCCATATAGGTTAATATATTCCACACAGTTGTTATGTTTTCCATATTGACTTGAATGATTTAACATAAATGCGTCATACATTAACAATGCTGGTACTTATCATTTTATTCGATAGCTCGATAGAATTTTTTTTAATTTCAGGAATGTATTTGTTTGTTTGTTTTTTTAATCTTTTATTTACAAGTGGATACACATCTCTATAAACTTTAAACTGAATTGGCTAACATACCATCACTGTGGATTTACAAATGAATTTATGTCTGTAGATCTTTATATTTTCATTGCTTCAGATCATAAACTACTTAATAACTTACAGTCTCTCTATAAATTTGTCTATCAATTTTTTAATCTTACTTTTTGTTTCGTTTTTTTCTAGCCATTCTTCCGTATCACATCTCTATTGGTATGATATTTTACAAAAATCTTTGTCATTTTATGAGAAGCACGCGCATTTCTTGTCACATCGAGGCTACACTGTACATCTTTATTTAGATTTCTTTGTTCAATGGGCTACAACCAAAACATAGACTTTGACATTTTAATCTGTCCCGATATCTTTTAGGCGTGTATGTGTGCGTGTGTTGTCCCTTCAAACACTTTTGTATATTTCATTTTCCAGTTGTCTTCACATTTCATTTTTTACCACATCTTCGTGCTACACTAATTACATTTGTATTCTAAGATTATGCTACACACATTTGTCATTTAAAATTAAGTGCTAAACTGATATGATTTGTCATCTAAGACTACTTGCTTCACTGATTTCCTTTGTCGTCTAAGACTTAGTGCTACACTGGTTTCAATTGGTATCTAAGACTAAGTGCTACACTGATTACATTAGACAATTTAGATTTATATGACATTGCGTCTCTAATTCATATACGTTTACTTCATCGTGTAGATTTAATCCTTGTTGTACCCTCTGTGCAATACGTGTATATACTTTTAGATCTTTTTACACTTAAGCCTTATTATACACATGTAATGTTTCATGCTACACATTTATACACTATTTATAATACACATCACTTTTATAGTGCACTCGTTACTAAATTTATTTTAACATCTTTGATTGCGTTTATTACACATACTCGTATGCATGATTAATCACAGCGATTTTATATCAATCCAAAGATATATATATATATATATATATATATATATATATATATATATATGTATGTATATGTATATATATATACATGTATATATATATATGTATGTATACATGTACATATATATATGTATGTAGACATGTATATATATATATGTATGTATACATGTATATATATATGTATATATATGTATATATGTATATATATATATATTGCAAATGTCATGATATCATGATATTACACTATATTGCCATCGTAAGATAGCAATTTACACATTTTTAACTTCTTAATCTTTAACGATTGTACGATTACTTCAACATGAACATGGTCAACAGCTCACTTACCTTTCGTTGGAAAGTATGAGCCTTTTTGTTTCTATTTAAAACAGAGTGAAATTGATTGAAAATTCAAGTGTCTACGTATTATTTTATTTTAGTTATTATCATTTAGTTGAAGTATAACAATGACAATATCATTCATATTAATAAAAGATAAACTTTAAAAAAAAATGAAATTTCTATTTATAATATAAATTTAGTTACTTATGACTCATGATGAGATATATAACAAATTGGCTGGATATTATCTCTATACGGTACATAGATATAGTCTCTATTCAATATATTCATTTCTTGTGACTGAGGTACCCTTTAATTTAAACGTTGCCACATTTCGACTACAGTCCTATTCTGAAAGCCATACTATTTGGGTGGAACCTGGACATGTTTACAAAAGCTTTAAAAATCTCGATATTCTATGATTCATTAAAACTTGATCTCTCCATAGTAAAAAGCCTCTACAAAATATGTGTGATTGAAAGTGTGTGTGTGTATGTGTGTCTATAACAACGAGCTCGTATCACAATGGCTGTGTCACTAATGAAGTCCATCGCGTGATGTAACTACAAGGAATTCCATCATTGTCCAGTTAGTGTCCAGCCTTCACTTGAACTAGTTCTTGTGTACTTGTCCAAGCAAAACAAAACCTTTGGCTTGTTAGTGACTTTTTAAATCACTTCTACAGACATTGCCCTGGGTTTTGTCAAGTGTACCTTGAACAGAGTATGAACAAATTAAAACTGAACTTTAAGCATTCGGACATCACAATGTCTGTAAAGTGTGCAGTCAAATTTTATTTGAAATTTGACTTTAATGTTTCGACGAGTGTTTCCCAAACTTTTTACTTAACAAATCAATTAGCACATTCTGAGGATTTAGCGGTAAACTTTGATTTTTAGCGGCCCCCGAAAAGGGAATAGATGCTATTAGTTTTGTGTGGTCTGTCTGTCCATCCGCCCGTCCGTCCGTCTGTCCGTCCCATATAGATCTCGTAAACTAGAAAAGATATTGAAAGTAGCGCTATATAAAAGCTATAATAATAATAATCATGATATTTTAGACCTTTCAAAGTTCTGATGTAACGGCTACATTTTTCTTTTATGAAATCGAAATATTTAATCTTTAAAATCAACTATGCGAACAGTTTTTTCATAAAAATACACCATTTTTAAAATATTCAATACTCAATGATTGTGAAACACGGGAGGCCATTTAGTAAGGGAGATAACTATTAACAATAAGTTAATAAACATTTAAGCAAACGGTTTAAGATTTTTTTCCGAAAAACGTTTTGTTACAAATGTATGGTTCAGTTCAATAAGTTCTGTCGCCCTAATTACTACATTGACAAAAAAAAATGTTAACGTTGTTTTAAAAAGAGAAAAAAAATCTATTTAAGATGCGTATAAGTGGAACATATTTTAAAACAACAATTATTAAGTAGTTTTTCATATTATCGCGTGAACTGCACTATAGTACATCATTGTCCAACACTTAAATAAAGGAAGTTCTTTTTTTTTACGGAAATGTTGTGTTTTTTTTGTTTCTTGAGGCTTTGAGAAATATATATATAACCTCTTGACCAATCTTGATAAAACTAGGCAGGAATGTTCCTTGGGTACTAACTTAGACCGTAGTGTATGTATTGTAGCCCTAAAACAAACTTAAGACCCTCAAAAAAAAATAAAGTTGTCCGACTCTGTTACAGCTATAGTATTTTATGGATCTAGGCCATGTCTACAATGTTGACATGAGAAAAGATCGAAAGGATTTAGACCTAGATCTAATTTTAAGAAATACACTTTGCGCAGATAGTTTTTTACTTTGACACATGAAAAGACAAAAGAAGATCCATTGATTTCATTATATAATAAAATTAACCTTTAATTGTGTGTTTCAAAAGCATTTGTTTACATAAATTAGTTCCTTATATCTGTGACTACAGATTTCCTGACGAACATTCTTTCATTAGCATCTTTAGTAAAATCACTAAATTTAGAAAGCCTTCAGGACAGAAGGCTCAAAAGTAAAGTAGCAATCATACATAAAACACTGAACCATAATCTTCAAATACAAAAACAAAATTTAATAAAATACTCTGAAAGACACAAAGATAAAGGCACATTCCTCGTCCCATATGCTAGGACAAATTTGTACAAATACTCCTTCTTCCCTAGTGCTATTAGAGCATGGAATGGGTTGCCTGAGCTAGCCAGGAAAACCAGTGACTCGGCAGAATTTAAGTCATTGGTTAATATGCATGACTAAATGCATGACGCGTAGGACGTAATCATCTTCTTTTTTGAAGTAACGTCTGTATTATATAAGATTAGACAATACCGTAATGAATCGCGTACTAAATATTAATTCGTTTAATTGTTTACTTTATAATCCCATCCCTAGATCTAAAACTCTAATTCAACTCTAAGATGATAAAACTTCTCTTCGCACAGATAGTTTTATACTTTAACACATAAACATATTAATTAAAGTCCATTCATTTCAGATTTTGATCAAATAAACATTCGAATTTGATTTTCTAAAGCTACATACAATTACGAAAGCTGCGAAGCCGAGTTGAGATAGGACTAGATCTATATTCATTCATGAATCACGTACTAAAAATTATTTCGTTTAATTGTTCATTTTATAATCCAATTCATTTAACAAAGCTATCGCTCTTTTTCGTTTTTAATAGATAAGAATGTATCGACTTCAGGTAAACCCATTTCGCAAAACTAATTTTATTTTCGTAGCGAAAGAGAAATAACGTGAAAGGATCATTAGCTACTTTTAACATACATCTAAATCCAATCCACTAGATTATTCAAAAGCATTTTTTTACATAAATTAGTTCCTGATATCTGTGACTACAGATTTCCTGGCGAACATTCTTTCATTAGACATTACCAAATGGTTACACATTAACACATCTCTCCACTGAGTCTATTCCTAGGCCTAGGTCTAAAACTCTTATAGAACTCTAAGATGATAAAACTTCTTTTCGCAAAGATAGTTTTATGCTTTAACACATAAACATACTAATTATTGTCCATTCATTTCATATTTTAATCAAATTAACATTCAAATTTGTTTTTCTAAAGCATTTTTAATACATTCGTTCGCTGTTCGCTAAAGCTGCGTAGCCGTGTTGAGATAGGCCTATATTCATTCATGAAAAAAAAGTTCACGCATGCTCAGCACAGAATGAACTCTATAAAAGCCAATTTTTAACTCTAGATTAGTGTAGATTTAGATCTATGTTTACCTCAAGATCTACTTTATACTTTATACACATGAACATACAAAATTTAGTTTATTCATCTCAAACTTTAATCAAATACATGTAGGCCTACAAGCAAATGTTTTAATTTTAAAAAAAAATGGATTTAAGCCTATTAGCTATTTTGATTTGATAGCTTCGTTCACACTATTTTTACATTGACACATTCGCTTTACTTATTACATTATTATTTCGTTTAATTGTTTACAAAACACTCTCAGTGACTATATCGACAGTAATGCGCAAATAAAGACCCGCGGGTCGCGGGTAACATATGTCTAGTATATATATATGAGATTAAAAAGTCAGTGCTTCTCAACCTTCGACAAGATAAAAAACAAACAAAAAAAAACCTTAATCATATGTTGGTGGGCCTTCTCTTAACAGCTAGGGGTCTGGGGGAGTGATTTCTTTACGTTTCGTTGCCGAGTGGGGGGAGGGAGGGCTACCCTCCCTCCCCCCTTTAGCCCTCCCTCCCCCCTTGATCCGCTGGTGTTCACATCTAACTTTACCTTCCCTCTCACCTTTCCTTTGGTCTGCTGGACCGTTGGGGCACCACACAACATCTGTCAACCTTCTTTCTCCATTCTTCTCTGTCATTTGCCTTTGATAGAATTTCATTCTGATATTCTTTCTGAAAATATTGAAACCTGCCTTTTTCCCTGCCTGGGTGAACCACTTCGGGGGCCGATTTTGAGTTTGTGTGGAAACACAAACTGTCTTCACGTGGTGGCATACTAGTTAATTATTGCAAATCTCGTGGAACACTTATTCAGGTCTAGAGGAACACTGGGGTTCCGCGGAACACAGTTTGGAAAACACTGGTTATGGTTTAGTCAATGAGAGTTGTGTGCATCATAGTGGAATTGAATAATGTGACAGTAACTCGACAGTAAACACTGGTTAAACCGAGTTGCAACAGTTTGACCTGTCTCGCTTGGTATCTTTTTTTTTTTTTCGGAAAGCGTTGTGAAGTACAGCTCAAATTCAATAAACTAGAACTTGTGTGGATATGCACTGCACTAGCCCCATCCTAGTTAGTACATAGTGCATCTTTTTAAAGACGTTATATATATATATATATATATATACAGTGCCGACAGCTTTTTCAGTGTGGGGAAAATGTTTACTTCTTGTGTATTTTAACGTTGATTACTAATTTATTAGTAGTTAAAAGTTAGACAATGCATCACTGAGTACCGGCACCTATTTTGTTTTACAAAAAAGCACTATATGTGTATATATATATATATATGTGTGTGTGTGTGTGTGTTTGTGTGTGCGTGTGTGTGTGTCATTGTATGTATTCGAGTGTGTGCGTGCGCGTGCTTATGAACTTCGTGTATATCGGTTTATGGGACGGTTGTAACCAGTTGATTTTCAAATCGATTCTTCAGTTATTTTGTTTTCATGTTCCTAAAGTAGTTCTCCCCCCCCCCCTTTTTTTTTTCGTATTGATATCTTTGTTTTCAATGTGTCCAATAATATTCTAGTAATATCTAAACAAATAATGACCCTTTTAAAGAAAGTAAATGAAATTTTAGAATAAATAAATTGAATAATTTAATTTATTTCATTAACAACCCATCTCCCATTACCTGTCCATATGACTTGTATGTTAAGTCTTAGAACAAACAAGCTAGATTTTTAAGATTCTTTTTCTTGAAATTGTTAAAAACTTTCCAATTTGAAGTACCACTCAGAGAAATACTATTTGATATTTGACGAGACTGTCTCTCATTATGTAAGTGGAGGTTTTCTCTGGAAGCTCTTTTAGAAACCGGATGTTACACTTTTAAGACGTACATATTAGCTCTACTCTTGCCACTGACCTTAGTACACCATAAACCTTACAACTGTTAAGGCTACATTGTCCTGCTCAAAATAGCCGACCGTTGTCCAGACAGGATGAGAATAGATTTACTGCTGCACTGAAGATAAATTGATGCATACATGTAATGGAAATTCGGAGACTATGAGCAGGGTAGAGCCTAATAGAAACCGACAGCTATAGATCTTCGGGCTTCCTAATGGAACAATTTCATTCCCTCTGTTCTGGTCTGTAGAGGAAGACAGAAGAAAGACAGAGACAGAGGAGAGTGAGATGGAAATACAGGAGACAAATGTCTCTTCTAGAAACAAGAACAGTGTCTCATTTATTAGTCGGCCTTCACCTTCTTTTCTTAGTCTGTTTATATTTGTTTTATTGTTTATATTAATTTTATGTGAATTATTTACATACTTCATTTGTAATACACTATCTTAGTGAAGGAATTTAAAAAAATTGGCGCGAGTTCCGAGTCAAGTGTTGCCATATTTGTACTTTGTTTCTAATTTTTGAGGCATATAAAGTGTTGGTCTGAACGGAGCGTACTGTTCAAATACTTTGAAGCAAGTGTTGGTCTGAACTGAACGTACTGTTCAAATACTTTGAAGCAAGTGTGTGGTTAGTATCATTCATGGAGGCAGGAGTGGATAAGAAGGGGAACAACAGGCTACACAAACTGCTGTATAAACTTTGGATGCAAAAAAACAACAACAATCTCCTTTGACAGAAGTAGACGTCAGACCACTGGCATAAAGAGTAATGTCTGCTCTGGATGTGGCCAAATATGTACATTACATCTAGGACTGCGTAGCCACGTGAAGAACTGCACTCCTCCTTCGGACTCAAAGACAAGCCTTTTTATTATTAATCTATTCTAGCTATATATTTATCTTATGATCTGTAAAGACCGAAGCGAGGATTATTAGGAGCCAGACACCGAGATCTAGACACCAACAGAAACTACTTGACCAAATGGGCACTCACTTACTAAGACGTTACGATATTTTTGGATAAAAAAAAAACTTGTCCTCAGCAATAACTAGAAGGTCAAAACGAGGAAAGTGAAATCAGGTCTGACCTTCTGTAAAATTGCTTTATACCTTTATGTAAGACCTAGAGCGAAAATCAGTGGACACCAGTTAGGAAAAAGATGTTCCCAGTGCTGATGACCGATCTCTGGGGATACAACTTTGGTATAGTGTACGCATAATTATATTCTATACCAGAAACTGGATTTATAGAACTATAATTAAAAGCGTTGATCATTTTGTCTACATTGGATCCTAATGTATTAAATCATGTACCACTAACGAGTAACAGTTGTTTTAAGAAATGTAAAGAAACATACAAACAGTAGTAAGTGTTATATTGTACCTTATACATTAAAACAATCTACTAAAGTAAACGTCATTGAATAACTAATTGTTTTCTGTTCCTAAAGTGAGGCGAATAAGTTTATTGAACAATACTGACCTATGTAATTAAATGTGCTCTACTTGGTCATTAAACATTTAATAAAAATGATTTTAGTATTTGCGTACTAGAGCACACACTCACACAAACACACGCACACACACTTACGCACAGAAACTAAAAATAACTACAGTTAAGAGGCTAGTTTCGATTTAAAAGATACAAAACATTCATGCTTCTAATCCATTACATCGGATTCAAAAAAAATATTTCTTAAACAACCATTAAAAGGTAAAATAGAAATGCACTAATGTTGTTATATTTTAAAATACAACGCAGACTCAGAAAGAGGCTACCAGACGGGTGTTTGTATGAAAAGGAGTCTATCTAACGTGACGGTACTCATCAAAGTGGTATCGATCTAGTTCACTAACAACCGGACGCAGTTGGTGCATACTGATGTAAAGTCTAAGAAAAAACAAACAAGAAACTAGATACCTCCCAGTCTAAACAAGATTCTTGTAGGCTATAGTGAAATTTTTTTTTCTAAATTTAAGCAAGGGCTACAATCCATGGGGAGATAAAATGTTACAATCAGACTTGTCTTTCTTGGACACGCATTGTTTCCTGGGCTTGTTAGATTAATTTGAATGGAAGAACATCGGGGGCAGCCACTTCCGGTATGTGAACCAGCTCAAACTTCCGGTTTAATTAACACTTCTTGAACGTTGGTCAAGCGTTTCTTTCTAAACCTTCCTTCTGGCCAGCAATTTTTTTTCCTGCATGTAACCTTAAGCTTCTAACTTATTGATTATTTCATGGAAAACAAAAAAATTAGATTAAAAAAAACTTTTCTGTATTATCCGCTAAAGTTTGAAGATTTATTTTTACAAATTAAAATAATTAGTGGACAAACTGTACCAAATAGAGGGTTTGGAGTTTGACGAAAGCTTGATATTGTAATTATAATGAATATTTGGAAGTACCTGGATCCATAGAGTACTAATTCGATTGGCCTGAAAAGTTATTTAGGCTAGAAAACATCTATGTTAATCAAATTATAAAATAAACATTCATTCATCTTTAAAATCCAGTAACAGATAAACACTCACTGACCTTTAGCCTCGTGTAATAGCATAGGATTTACTAACCATTGATCTCCTATAACAGCAACACTTTCCCTGACTTTCAACCTCAAGTAACAGATAACCTTTAACCTCGACTGATCTTGGGCCCTAATGGGTAAATATAATAAAAATACTGTAATTAAAATGTTGAAAAACATATAGTAATATAGACTAATGTATAATACATTGTGTGTGTATAAAGTGTACATAGTAGTACGGAGATATTGATAAGTGTGACAATGGTCTGCCGGAGATACTTCATTAGATGAGAGCTTGTCTTTACCAGTTCAACTCATTCAATTCTCAAGTAAAAACATGAAACATTAAATCCACACTATATGTCAAGCAATAGTAATTTGTAAAAGTAGTACTATTGGAGCATGTAATGTGTTGCCTGAGTCAGCCAGGAAAACCAATAATTAACATGTATGACTAGATTAACCTAGGAACACGCATATGATTTAATCATCTTCTTTTTTTAAGTAACGTCTCTATTTTGTATGATCAGATAAGAGAATTAAAATCCAAATATAATGATAGATTGACAAAAGTAGATTTAATATGAACCTTCAAACTTATGCATTGAAAAGGTGAATTAGTTAACCCTGAAACAAGC
This sequence comes from Biomphalaria glabrata, assembly GCF_947242115.1. Lineage (NCBI taxonomy): Eukaryota > Metazoa > Mollusca > Gastropoda > Planorbidae > Biomphalaria > Biomphalaria glabrata. The sequence goes on from NC_074716.1 coordinate 17,050,040, forward strand.
TCGTCTCCTCTATATATAAGTTTTCAAACCAAAAGTTCTCGTAAAGAAAATGACATACAAACTGTTTGATAAGCTCCTTTGGCATGCTTTCTCTGCTGTATAGAATTTTAAATGTTCACTCTGCCACTGTGTAAATCAACTTTCTGTTTACACTTCTCTTGAGAGCCTCACTTTATACCACGTAATGGCTGCCTGTGTGCCATGTGCTACGCCGCTATGGACTATTGCCCTCGATGGTTCCGGGTTCGAAACCTGCTGGTCACCATTCTCTGCGGTCCTTGTAAGATTTTGTTCTTGAAACTATCTTAAAATCTGAAGAAACACGCGAAACGTTTTAAAGCAGTGTACAACTAGTTTGCAATAAGCTGGGTTTTTTTAAAGCGTATCTAAAATTGTGACACTTTTTAGCACTGGGTAACACACAAGCCGTTTGTATTTTGAACAAGTGATTATTTAATAGATCGTCCTAGAATTGTATATTTCATCTTTTCATATCAAAATGATTTCCTATCTTTTTACAAAGCTCAACTCTCATACCATGTGGTGTAGTGGGCAGATGATGTTCAGGTCATCTGTTTATGAGCGGTAAAGCTCTTGGCTTCCGAAACGGGGTCCCACGTTCGAATCCTGGTGAAGACTGGGAATTTATAATACTGAGTCTACACAGCTGTAATTGGTACCTGACATTAGTTTGGAAAAAGTAAAGGCAGTTGGTCGTTGTGCTGGCTGCATGACACCCTCGTTAAACGTGGGCCACAGAAACATACGGCCTTTACATTATCTGCCCTAGAGATCGCAAGGTCTGAAAGAAACATTTTTATATCAACTCACTTTGTCTGGCTGTTTGGGCGGAGTATTTGACACGTTTTTTTCTCAATGCCACTTCTTGGATCTAGTTGAAACTTTGCACACTTATTCACTGTCGATGGCAACACATGTATTAGTTTTTTTTTAAATTAACCAATTAGCTAATCAATTAATTTTAATATAGAAAATGGAAATAAACCTTGTAATATTTAGAGCTACATCCGTAATTCTACAGTCCTCTCCCTTTACATAATATTTGTTTGTATCAATGTATTTGTTTTTAATTTCGCTTGAATTGTTTATTTTCTTACATTTTATTTTTATTTTTATTCCATTATATCCCCTCCTCATTGCTCCCTCATCGCTTTCTCTTCTTTTTCTCTCTTGCTGTAATTTAGACCGGAACTAATGTTGCAGAATGTAAACAAAGAGCAGATAACTGTGACTAATATTACTTTATGTAACTCTCTTATAGTTCTTAGATGTCCATTATTAGATATTTTACAAATCGTACAAAACACCCGTCATGCCAACATGAACACAGAAGTGGATAACTCTTTAAACTCAATACCTTTTTTTTTTTATAGACTTCCATTAATTTTATTGATAGAAAAAAGTTCTTCCCTTTTTCCAGGATCGTAACAAAAAATGTAGACCTGCATTAACATTGAATAATATATTTTTTTTTTGGTCCTTTTTTTGTTCCACCTTTAAAAACAAGAGCATTAATTCATCGGGTTCTTTATTCAACTGTACGCATGAATATGTAACATGTCACGTGACGAGCCTTTACACTATAATGCCCGGATCTTAGGAGTATAGGGGGGAAAAAAATCTCTAATGCAATGTTTTATGTGCGTAACTCTTGTCTTTGTGTGTGTGTGTGCGTGTTCTCGTGCTGCGGTATTGCATCCATCAAGACAACATCAAGTGCACGGGCACGCGTTGAGTGTTTTTGCTTGTGTGCATTAGTGTGTGTGCGCGCGCGTGTGTTCCTATCAGTCGCTTGGTTATCAACTGATTTATGTGCCGGCATTATTCCTGTTATCAAAGAACGAGGCTCGCTGGTATTCTTTACATTTTCATAGGCCTTGATTCTCTTTCATTAACTTGAGCTGTCTTGGCCAGTTAGTTCCCCTGACGGCAAGAAGTTTATATTTAGCTTTGGGCAAATTATAAATTTAAGCCATAAAAATAAATACAAGAGATGAAGAAGATGACCATACAAAAAGAAAAGATGGGAAAAAAATGATTAAAAAAAAAGTAGGTGGAAATTAATTAATTTTTCTATTTGGATAAAAATGTAGAATTTCTGAACGCATTTTCCCCATCAACTTTTCAAGCAATCATTTTTAAGGAATGTACAAATTTAAAATTAAATAAGAATTATATAGACTTATTACATGTAAACCATTGCTTACACATAGACTTATTACTTGTAAACCATTGCTTACACAGTTAATAATACACCAATGACATTCAATAGAAGATACAGATCCAGTTATTGATAGACACTTAATTAGTCTAGAGACGCACCATAGTTGACGGACCTTGAACGCGACATTTGTGACGTCATAGATTAGTAGGTGCTAGTTTAATTATCTAATTATTAGTCAGTTGGTGTTAGGATATCAAGGAATTCCAGGTGACATCTAACTACGGACAGAGACTCCACTGTGGCCTTAATGCATTAAACTTTATTGAAGTCTCTAACGGTCTGGACTTGGTCCGTACATCTGGTTAATGTGTAGGTCTTGTTCATAAGTAGTTTAAAGTGCATCTAATACAATTGTACAACTTAAACATTATTTGAGTAATCTGACCAAGTCAGACATCCATCAAGGCCTACCACATTATATTATAATGTATGATCAGTAGAAATTCATAACAAGCAGAACTTCTGGGTCTACATTAAAGATGTGGCTTTTTTTTCCAGACCAAAGCTAAATACCATACGCTTATTGTTTACTATTTTAGGAGTTATTTTGTCAATAGTTCTTGTCATTTGCAATTATATTCAATCACTTATGGAGTACTCTTAGAATGTTTTTATAATGCTCTTAACGTGGTGTTAGAGTGTAGTTAGAATCATATCAAAGTATTACACAATAACTTGTCAAAATCAAACGTGATTTCTTTTCAATAGTCAATTTATTAATTAGTCAATTATAATTTAAAATTAATTTCATGATTGATTCAAAATAATTCATGCAATTTCAATCAAAAGAAGCGAGATTCTTTAAAAAAAAATAATTTAAATTTAACTTTTTTCTTTTTTTTTTCATCTATTTAGTATTCAATGAATACATTGAACTAAAAAGACTAAATCATTATGAAAAAAAAGCCTACGTGACCGTAGAAATATATACAGAAACCAAACCTGTCTCTTTTCGTTGTTTTTCTTTATTTCCATCTCAATTCCAGGTCATGTTTTTTTATTAACTTAGACAATCCCAGGATTCATTTCCAGATTATCTTCCGAGTTACATCTTTATGCTTGCAATGAAACAACGAAATACACATCCAATATGTGTGTGTTTTTTGTGTGTATGCGTGTGTATGTGTGTGTGTGTGTGCTGAGATTGAAAGCTGATGTAAGACTATGATGCAAGAAGATGTTGCCGGTGATACACTTCAGCTAATTTAATCATCTTTACGGTTATTGAGATGAGATGTTTGTTTAAAGCTTGCTGGAAGACGAGGCAGCCAGTAGATGGAGAGCAGTTCTACGTGTGCAGTAGTAAATGTAGAGATAGATATTGTTTGGAAGAGTGATTTGAAAAGTAAGTTAGAGCCTAGAGTTGAGAGCTAAAAGATCTAAAAAATATTCCAGAATAAAAAAATGTAGAAGAAAAAAAAAGACTAATAGATGAAAGGAAAGAAAAAAAAAAGATTAAGATTTCTTTAAAATAAAATATGGAAAGAATTATACAATTAAAAAAAAAATAATAGAAATACAGACAACTGTACAAGAAATATCTAAAATTTAGAATAAGAGAAATATTACCATACTAGCAGTAAACGTGAATATTGAGTTGAAGCTAGGTGCTGAAACAAATGTGATACATACATATATTAAACATAAATGAGTAGCATCACCAGGGACCAAGTTTTTAAGAGAGAAAGTAGTGAATTAAAATGCTACGATAATAAGGGACTGCGCCGACCGAGGCTCGAACCAGTGACTCTGGATTTATCTTTTTAATGCTATTAAGATTTAGTTTTTCTTTTTTACAGTGTTACAACGTATCATTACTGTCTCTCTTTCTCTCTCTCTCTCTCTCTCTCTCTCTCGAAAAAAAAGAAAAAAGTCTCTAATCTGTCTTATTAATGTTATAAGGATTGGTTTTATTTTATTTTTAATTTAGACCGTCTTAAAGGAAGTGGAAATGACGTGATGCATATTAAAAATAAGTAGACTTATGTGTGAGATATTTCTATTTATGTTTTCTATAGAGACTGCGGCCTTTTGGGGGGAAAATACAAAGGTCGGATAGAGCTTGAGGTTTTTCATGAATAGCGGTCGTCGAAACTATCCAAAACTGTTGTTAGTGAGCACCTAGTAGGTAAAAGGAAACTGTGTAAGAGATTTGATGCGGATACGTACGACAGTTTCAGAGATCACTGATCAGTGGTATTTTACAAATATATAATAGATTTGATTTCTAAATTTAAATTACAAAACTAAAATACAATGTGTCTATTTATTATTAAGACGATGTTATCTGACAGATATAGAACGCTTAGATTTCCGTTTGTGTGTGTGTGAGTGTGATAGGGCGGTTATTGAAATGTTGATTTAAAGATGAAGCGAAAAAAAAATTATTTTATTATTATAAAAGAGACTTTAAGTAAAAGAAAGGTAAGATTGTAACCTTCGATATTATAATAGATTATATGACATCAGCTTATAATCAAAAGGTTGAATACAAAATAGAATACTTCTTAATTACGAAGTCGGACATTTTTTTTTAAGTTTATTTTTATAAATGTGGGGTCAGGGGAAGATCACAACGGGAAATCAGAGGCGTTGCCAACTTGCATAACGTGCGCATTTAACTCTAAACAAAATTGTTTTACTGAAGTGTTTCATTGGTGTTAATGAGTTATCATTATTTAGTTTTTCTCTCACTCTCTGGCCGACCTTATTTCTTTCTCTCTCCTTCTCTTGCTCTCTCTCTCTGACTTGTTTCTAGCGCTCTCTTTTTTTTTCTCACTTATTTCTCCCTGTGTCTTCTTGTCTATCTCTTTCTTTCTGTCTTCCACCCTCTCTCTTTTCTCTCACTATTTCTTTTTTTTTCTCCTGACTCTATACCTCTGCCCATCTCTTTTTTAATCTATCTATTTATTTCTCTCTATCACCTACTCTCTCACCATCTTTCTTTCTTGTATTTACTGATTGTTATGTATGTTGTGTGTAAATAAACATTCTCACTTTCTTCCTCTTGTAACTCTATTCTACAGCTAAACTCTGGTGTGTGTTTGGTGTGTGTTTGGTGTGTGTTTGGTGTGTGTTTGGTGTGTGTTTGGTGTGTGTTTGGTGTGTGTTTGGTGTGTGTTTGGTGTGTGTTTGGTGTGTGTTTGGTGTGTGTTTGGTGTGTGTTTGGTGTGTGTTTGGTGTGTGTTTGGTGTGTGTTTGGTGTGTGTTTGGTCATTTCCTTGTTGTCAGTGCTCAGTTTCTTTCGTTCTTCAACACAAATCTCACTCAAAACTTTTGTTCTGAGATAAAATGTTTGTTTTTTTTATATTTCAAATTTGATAGTTAACATTTGATTTTGATTTTTTTAAATATCTTTTTCTTTTAATTTTAAGTTTAACTCTTATATATCATTAATTTTATTTCATTTTACACAAGAGACCAGATGAAAACGAAATCACTAGATAGTCAAGATTACTGTAGAATAGTCTAGAAGAATGTTTTCATTCTTTTGCTCTAATTTCTAATAAATAGTGTAAATGTTAACTGTGATAGAAGTAATTTGATTTCACAATATACTGTCACATCCATGGTCTGTGTCATTTCTTTTTTCGATTCAGTCTTTGCTGTTATTAATTTGGTTTATATTTATTTAAATTTTCAGTTTTGATGCCATATTTAATGAAGCCATTCTCACATTTCTCTTGCTCATGTTCATATTTTCAATCCACTTCTAGGAATCTCCGTTTTTAATGGATAAAGAGAACCCAACCCCGGATGAGCTGTATGAAGGGTTCTGCATTGACCTGACCAAAGAGTTAGCCAGGATCGTCGGGTTTAACTTCCGCATCGAGCTGGTGCCTGATGGGAACTACGGGTCTCCCAACACGCAGGGCGAGTGGGACGGCATGGTCAGGGAGATAATTGACCGGGTAAGTGGACTGGTCACTCGAGCTTCCGTGTGGTCATCCGTGAGGTGAATTGTCTGTTGTTGGGTTCAGTGAGGTGACAGAACAGAGGGAAGATAACAAAAGCAGGGAGATGCTGGTAAAAGTCAACTAACTTGTAACAAAGAGATTAGATGGACAGGGATCATTCTTTTTATGTTACATTATCATCAAGATCAGTGGATTGAATATTAAAAAATGTATAAGTATTTACCCTTTTCATGTTGTTATTTTTTAACTTCACTGATAAACAAATAATGAAACATTTGAGCTTGCCACGTGACTTAGCGAGGAGGTCGATGCATGACGTGTATTCTATGTAAAGTGGAATGGTACAACATTATTCCATTCCTTATGTAATGTAAGCATTCATGGCGGGATCCTTGTTTAAAGGGAAACTCCGATGGTTTTGACAATTTTTGATATAATATGTGTTTTGATTTACAGATAATGAATATATTCTTCTTTTTTTAAAATTTGCAATAATAACTTAGTAATTGATGTTTTTCCGACGTAATTTTTCTGCGCATCCAAAACAGTCAGACTTTCACCGGGTTTCTATGTGACGTCACAAAGGTGTTTTAATCTATTGACTTATTGTATAACAGGAGACCATACAGCAAAGTTTACATTCTCGTAAAAGAAATATATCTTTGTCTATGCAGTTAGATCTAGGATCTTGTAAGCAAAGAAAAAATGCGTATTAAAAGTAGATTGACATGCTTGACTAATCACGGCAGTGTGTATTTTCTCGCCAGACCACTCAACACACAACAAACACTATCGCTTGGTTTTCTTGTCATGACCGACTACACGTAGTCTCGACTAGCCTTACACTGACCAGTTTGTTCGAATCATTCAGACACACGATCTATTTACTTCTTGGGATAGGGAGAGGCTTAGATGAAAATGTTACTTTTTTTTCTTGAGTTGGTTATCCTAATGCTTTTGGATCTATCTATACATGTTTATATATATAACTGTATCATAACTCTGGACTAGGCCGTCACTAAGCCTAACAGCTACAGTAAGAATGAAGCGATACGATTGGTTAAATCAAGTTTCTCTTTCAGTATTGTTGAGGGAAGTGACGCATGAAATAACTTAAAACAAAATCTCGAAGAACCCCGTTTTTTTTTTGGGGGGGGGGGGGCGTGAAGAATTTTCTGTCTAATTTATTAAATATAAAATTTTCTGAGCATTTAAATAAAAAATGATATAATGTTTACTGTTACAACTTTTTACGCAGAATTTAAATAAGTTAATAACTAAAATTTGAAAAACTATCGGAGTTTCCCTTTAAAACTTTCAAAAAATTGTTAAATAGAAAGTCGATCTAGAAACATACAATCACTGATCTTTACAAATTGCTTTTATTGACCAAAACTAAACCTATAGCTTAACTGGGCTTAACAAGTAAACATATTTAAAAAAACAACTTTTTTGCTACAACAAAGCTGAGATTAGGTGTAATTGAACCAATTATTTCGACTCAATCACGTAATTCACTTGTAATTGATGTTGAAATACAAATATAGATTTGTGCGACTGGAAATATGTTTACCAATTCTTAAGGTTTATCACAATTTCTTACTGTTAGCCTGCTCAATGGGCTTCTGTTAAATCACTTGTGTGGAACAGTTGGGGGAGGGGTTATCTGTGCTGGGTTTTCAAGACCAATTAATAAAATGCTTGACTTTAATTCGAACTAGAAGGTTCAGGTCTCGTTGGTGAAAATTAGATATGCTATCCACTGAGCTTGAGAAGTACGTATAGGGATAGAAGCTTCTATAGTTATCTATTGTTAGTTTCAGAATTTTGGAGCGAAGACCTAATTCTATACACTAGGACTGACAGATTTGATATAAGCTTTGTAAAAAAAAAGAAGAAATAGCAATAAAGTTAAAAGAGTGGAGTTAACCCATTTTTTTGTGTGCTTTGTTAAAATCAAATCTCTGAAAGTAAAATATATATATTCCAAAGTTCACAAAATGATATTTATCGATTTGAATATATAAATGAATCCATAACGTCTCATTAGCATATTATGTCAAAACTTACATTCGTCATTAGTCTTGTGTCTTGTTCAAGACACGTCTGGACTAGAGAACGCCCCAGCTGTCCATTGTTGATGTCCTTGTCTGGACAATGCATCCCATACAAGTTCCCAATTATGACAGTTCTATACACGCTGTTTAGAGAGTACAGTTTAACCTCTTACCTCCCAAGGTTGCATAAATGCTTATAAAAGAGCTTATAAAAGAGCACACAAGGAAAAATATAAATAAACCACAAACAGAAACAAATAATTTGAAATTATATTTGTATAAACCATGAGATGTTCAACAAACCCTTTTATAGCTGAGGACCTGTTGAGTGGAAAACAAGATACAGATAACTAAATAAAAGGATTTTGTGTGATATTGTAGTTTAAACTGCACCAAGAAGTAATGTCAGGGGTTTTTGTTGCTAATGATTGAACAGTGTCTTCTGTCTGGCACAGACTCGTACGAGTGTCTTTGTTAACGCTGTCATTACCAGTGATACGGTCACTTCGGATTCGCGGACTAGAGATGCAGCCGAAGGTCGTGTACGTCGGCGACCACTGCCATTTTCCCATGCTATACCTGGCTAACCGTGCGGGGCACGCCATTTATGACACGGACCCATGAGAAACGGTGCTTGAATTGTTGACAAGGTTGTGGGAGATCTTTCAGAACCCCGCACAGTGCAATGGGAATACTCTCGCACCACCACTGTAGTCTTGTTTCGCTACCCATTTGGCCTAGTTGTTTTTCCTACGGCCGTAGCATGCCGGGAGAACGAGAGATAGACTATATATCGAAGGTAATAGATTCGTCTCTATTATTGCTTAATATTGAAGTTCCTAACTTTACGCTCAGTTCTAATAGAAAATGAACTGACCTTTGTGGTCAGAATCTCACATGTCCATCTATTAGTTATGTTATCATCCCTTTCGTCTGTTATCCTTAATTATTTATTTAAATATCACAGTCTCAACTTAAAGTAAACAAACAAACTGTTCCGATTCCTGCACAGATCTTTACATGTATAGATAGTTTGTACATGTTTTATTTTGGCGTGTCGGATGTTCCTCTATACAAATATTTGAAGACTATTACATCCAAGCGACTAGCGTTAATCTCCCGCAGAAAAACAGGGGGTGGCAGCGGGCAAGGTTCGAACCCAGGATCATCGCGTTGACAATTTAGAGCGCCTATCACAACAACGAAGACAACCATGTACTATCCATGTTTTATTAGTATTTTGTATCCATATTCATTGACATATTTCTCATAATATATAAATTATGATTTTCACCATAATGTTCCTCTAATAATACTGGCGATGTCTTCGATTCCAAAGATTGAGAATGAGTGCAGCGGCTCGTATGACTTCACAGACACCATTGCGACCTAAATATTTTCCACATCTGATGCAGACAAAGCTGTTGTATTTAAGCTTTCGTTACGTCCTGTGCGCTTGTCTTAGTCAATATTTTAACGTATATCTTGCAGTGACAAGTGTAATCCATTTTTGTTTGTGTTTGACCTAATTGCTGCAGTTTTTAATTTCAGAGAGCTGATCTGGCCATTGCCCCTTTGACCATAACATATCTTAGAGAACAGGTCATCGATTTCACCAAGCCATTTCTGAATCTGGGCATCAGTATTTTGTTCAAGGTGCCCCGGAAGGAGAAACCTGGACTTTTTTCATTCCTGAATCCACTGGCCATTGAGATATGGTTGTATGTTATTGGTGAGTCAGAGTTCTATACACTGGCCATTGAGATATGGTTGTATGTTATCGGTGAGTCAGAGTTCTATACACTGGCCATTGAGATCTGGTTGTATGTTATCGGTGAGTCAGAGTTCTATACACTGGCCATTGAGATCTGGTTGTATGTTATCGGTGAGTCAGAGTTCTATACACTGTCCATTGAGATATGGTTGTATGTTATCGGTGAGTCAGAGTTCTATACACTGGCCATTGAGATATGGTTGTATGTTATCGGTGAGTCAGAGCTCTATACACTGTCCATTGAGATATGGTTGTATGTTATCGGTGAGTCAGAGTTCTATACACTGTCCATTGAGATATGATTGTATGTTATCGGTGAGTCAGAGCTCTATACACTGTCCATTGAGATATGGTTGTATGTTATAGGTGAGTCAGAGTTCTATCCACTGGCCATTGAGATATGGTTGTATGTTATCGGTGAGTCAGAGCTCTATACACTTTTCCCTTATCGACTTTATAAGTGATTAGTGACTGCAGTACCAATGCTAAATGGAGGGTAAGTACTCTACCTTTTCCCTGTCAATCTTACAAACAAATGCTTTTGTATGGTAAAATGACTTTTAGTTTTCAAGTCGGCAAATTTGTGAAACTAATTTTCCCTGAACGCTACTGTGAAGATGGATGGATTTTTTTTTATAGAGAAAATAGCAAGTTAACAGAAGGGCATCAACTGTATGTCGTGAGAAATAATCTAGCCACTTGAATTAAACTAACCTAGTAATTAATAATTGACCACTGCTCACTAAAAATTGACTGACCGCTGACAACCAAAGTTGGACTTATCAATTTCCACTCATGTCTGATTGTCAACTTAAGTCTGACAGACCACTATCAACAAAATCTGACTTATCAACATCCACTAAAGTCTGACTGAAACTGACCACTATAGTCTGATGGACCACTGTCCCATGTGATAGACTGTAGAATGACAACTGACCACTAATTCTGACAACTCACCACAATAGTCTGACTGACCAATGTCCACAAAAATCTGACTGATCACTGTCCACAAAAAGCTGACTCACAATTGACCACTACAGTCTGTCCATTGTCCCCCAAATTCTGTATGAACAATGCCAAGATCAATCGGTATAGTAGTCCTAAACACAGAACTGTGACGTGGTAACGCGCCAATGGTCTCCACTGACCACAGGTTGCTACACAACAGGTCTATGTCCAGGCTTACTATAACGATTCGTCTCGCCACTACCCACAAAAGACTGATTGACCACTGTCCAAAATAAGTCAGATTTGTTGATTTGTTGATTTGAGGCACATCGGCACAATTTAGGCCATGTCGTGCCTGTAAATAAGTCAGACTAGTCTACTGACAAGTGTCCGCAAAAGTCTGACTGACCACTGTCCACAAAAGTATCACTTACTACCGTCCACTATTGTAATATGGCTCTCTCACCGTTCAATAGAATCGCTTGATTGTTCACTAGAATCACTTGATTGTTCTCAGGTGCCTATTTGATAGTCAGCTTCACCATCTTCACCCTGGCTCGCTTCAGCCCCTACGAGTGGTACAACCCTCACCCCTGCAACCCAGACACTGACGTAGTGGAGAACACATTTAACTTGTCCAACAGCCTGTGGTTTACTGTTGGGACACTCATGCAACAAGGCTCAGGTAACTTACTTTTTACTGCACCTGGTTTTGGCGGGTTAGCTTAACCCCACTTCTCCAGGCTTCAAATTATGATGTGTCTTTTTTCACGAGATCTTTCTTTGTGTAAATTTTATTTCGGATTTCTCTTTATCTGAGTTTTCATTTTTCACTCAAAACTATTGTAAAGATTTACTAACTTTAAGCAAAGTTATTAGACATAGATTTAAAAATATTGTTTATATTTTAGTAAAACATTATCAAGATTCTAATATTTCTTCTTATTTTTTAAAATTTACATTTACTTGCATGAAAGCACAAGTTGACTCCCTACTTTGTAAAGACTTTGTAATGCCGCACTCATATCTCATACACAAAAAGGATTGCAGAGGCTTGTGAATGCTCTGGCAGCTGCTTGTCAAGAGTTTAGCCTTACAATAAGCCTCTCAAAGATCGAAATCCTGGCACAAGATATCGCAGAAATACCAGCGATACATAATGGAAATCCCACACTTACGGTGGTGCAGGAATTCACATACTTGGGAACAACAATAGCCAGCAACCTAGATTTAGACACTGAGCTGACAAAAAGAATAGGAAAGGCTTCTGCAGCAATGGCAAAACTCTCCAAGCGAGTGTGGGAAAATACCAAATTGACTACGGCAACAAATATCCTGGTCTACAATGCCTGCGTTCTGAGCACACTTCTTTATGGCAGTGAGAACTGGGCAACTTACATGCGTCAAGAGCACAGATTAAATAGCTTCCACCTACGCTGCCTGCGACGCATAATGTGCATTTCCTGGAAGGATTATGTCACCAACCAGGGAGTTTTGAAACGGGCCAATATACACAACATCTATTCTCTCCTTCAACAGAGAAGACTACGCTGGCTCGGTCTTGTCACCCGCATGCAAATGGAAGAATCCCTAAAGATATCCTATACGCTGAGCTTGCAGAAGGAGTCAGACCCAAAGGCCGCCCAAGACTAACCTACAGAGATATCTGCAAACGAGACATGAGAGCCACGGGCATTGACCAAAGTATGTGGGAGGAGATATCCCAAGACCGGACAGCATGGAGACAGACTGTACGTTCTGGAACGAACTTCACCGATTGCAAAAGAAACGAAGCTGCTTCAGACAAGAGAAAGAAGAAGAAAGCCGCCCTGTCTGCTAACCCAAGGACAGATGCATATACATGCACGAACTGTGGCAAACTCTTCCGCTCCAGAATTGGTTTGATAAGTCACTCCAGATTCTGCCCCATTTCAAGACGTAACCAAAGCCAGCAACTCATCTGGGCGCATCCATTGTCTTCCGAGACAGAAGGAGCCATATATAAAGGATCTACTTATGATACAGTCTCTTACATCAGTTGATACAGTCTCTTGCATCAGTTGATACAGTCTCTTGCATCAGTTAATACAGTTTCTTACATCAGTTGGTACAATGTTATGGCTGGTACTGTATCATAAGAGTCAAAAAGCTATTTCATCCACACTCATCATTTCATCAAGGGTTGTTTGAGTTGTTTATCAATATGTCCTAGTGTTGACATCTGAAGTATACATTTCATACATGCAAAGTTTTCATCATTCAAGAAAAGTGTCACTATGAATAATTGATGCTTGAAGACATGAAAAAAAAAAAACTTATTTGAAAGAGTTTCACTTTACACCTCCACTGAAGACATCCCAGAGGGACTTTGATTGCGTCTAAAGAGTAATGAAAATATCAATGGGAGAGAGAGAAAAACTGTAGTGCACAGAACGTCTGCACAGGAGGTCGTACCGTGGTATCACTATAACGTTTACACACTTCATTTATTGAACTTCATCTTAACATATCCTGAACACTTTTCAGCATCGTAAATGTACAGAAAAAAAAAATATTTTCTTTATTTAGTATGTTCTTTTTTTTTTGTATGGCGAGTTACGTCAAATGTGTCCAATCCACTTCTGATGTGCTTTCACTTTCAACATGCGAAAGTGTGTAGAAGAAAGCACACAGTTTGTTGCTTGTGTTTCCTGCTGAAGTGTACATCTTTTATTTTGTTGCATTCCTTTCCCCGTTTGTTGCAGACATCAACCCCAGGGCTGTCAGTACCAGGCTCGTGGGTGGCATCTGGTGGTTCTTCACACTCATCATCATCTCCTCCTACACGGCCAACCTGGCAGCCTTCCTTACGGTGGAGAGGATGGTCTCACCCATTGAGAGCGCCGAGGACCTGGCCAAGCAGACGGAAATTGAGTATGGGACAAGGGTCAGTTCGTCCACTTTGTCTTTCTTCAAGGTTGGTAACCTTTGACTTGGCAATAAATAAATATTCTTATTACAAAGCTTATCTTCACTCCCTCTGCCTGGTACACATTTTTAACATTTTTATCTCCCACTACCCGCGTTGGAAGAGCTGTGGAGAGGCTAAGTGCGCTTGAACTTGGCTTGGCTTGAATACCTATGAAGGGGGCTAGAGGTTCGACTCGGGCAGAGTTGTGTTTACTGAGCGCCTAAAGGCAGCTCGGAAAAACCTTCTTCTAGATACCCCCCCCCCCCAACTGGTCCACAACTGAGATTGGACCAAAGCGCTCTGAGCATGAAAGTAGCGCTATATAAAAGCTATAATTTATTTTATTTTCACCCATTCTTAGATCAAGTTGAAATTTCGCACAATTATTTATAGACAATGACAATTTATGAATCAATCAAAAAAAAGTACCCAATTAGTTAATGTATGAGAGATATTTTATTGATGTTGTTTTATATTGTATAATAGGGTATTAGGAAATATGAGAGTTATTTTGAGGTTCTTCACTATAGACGAGCTTCGTTTAAAGTATTAGTTATATTTTGTGTACTATTGTTTTTAAGTTAACAGTTCTATACTTGCCAAAACAAAACAATATTTGCAGTGATCAAATACCTACAACAGTTTCATTTAAATCTCTGAAATAAACCTAATTTTGACCTAGATTAATCAAGTCATGTCAATAAAAGTATTTTAAAAGAGCTAGATCTGTTGTTGTTTTTCCCTTGATAGAGCTATAAATAGACATGAAGTACAATGCCACTGAGGAAAGATAACCACACAACGATGGTATGCAAATAAATAAATTATCGTTCTTTGTTAATCCAAGCAACAGTGGTAGCAGATGTTACGCCACAGTGGCAGTTATTTATTATCGTTTTGTTTTCGTCCTAAGTTGACGAGCAAAGGGCGAAGACTGATCTCAAAGACCTGGGGCTTGTGCTTTGATGTTCATTTAAACAAACGTAATCCTAGATCAGGGAATGATCAACCAATGGCGTGGGCTGTGATCTCATCATCCACTAAATAGTTGCTGTCTTTATTAGTAAATGTTCTCTTCTCTGTTCGGTGCTTTGCAGCTTGGAAATAAAACAAAAACAAAAAATCACAAGGAAGACAACTTGCAAATAGTTGGCATGAAGGATTTTAATGACTAATATATTGTTTTGCATTTATCATTCTTTTACTTCTGAAGTTACACTCCAGACAGCTTGGCCTTAGTAAAAAAAATTGTCCGCGATCCCTATTTAACCAGCAAGAGGGTGTAATCGAGACTGATCGTCATAGAGGGCATCAACACTGATAAAGATATTCTTTAAATTCAGTACTGTAATATATGGTGTACTCTGATCTTGGCAAGCGTTTTTTAAATGTAAAGTAAGGTTTATGTGTAACTACTGTAAGCTTTTTGAAATTTAAAGGTTTAGATTTATATGTAGATTCTGTAAGTAAAAGTGTATATGATTAATAAACAATCTTCTCGTGTAGCTTTTTACGGTAGCCTTTAAACATTACATAATGGATGGATGACATGTAGAGTAGATATTTAAATGTTTGTATTTGTTTTGTTTCGTTTGATTTGAAATCCACATTTTATTGCTTCTCGTCTTGATGTTGATGAAATTTTGAGGTTTGTATTCAAGACGTCAACTTTTATTGGACGTTTTTTTTTCATCAAATATTTTCTCTGCCCGCATCAAGCTTCATCTTGTTGATGGGAGTAATAAAGTTAGACAATCCATCACAAATGTTCTACACGAGAGAGGATCAGCTCCCTTTTTTTTTTCACTTTCATTAAATTATTTATTTCTTAGATTATATTTGAGAGCTATGAAAGGAATAGGAAATGAATTGGTTCCTATTTAATTGAGTTACTGGACAACGATTCATTGAACAAGGATTCCTTCCCATTACTAGATAAGAAAAGTGTGCAATAGTTGTTATGTAATAGATCCACATACGGATCAATCTACAGGACTTTATGTGCACTTTTAATGTCTGTCACATTTAAATTTAAAAAAAAAATAGCAGCATCTGTAATTAAAAATAAGAATTCACACTTACTTTGATCGTGCTAGAAATGGATGCAATTACTTAATTAATTAGAGCATATCCCTTATAACTTCAATATTAAGTATGTATTTGTTTTATACATGTGTAGAAATCATTTTTAAAACAAGAAGAAAGATGAATTTCAGTGAATCCAGCTACCCAACTCGCACATACATAGAATCATATACAGTTCTTAAAGTTTATTTAATCTCAACTTTGATATTTATTCCAAGTCACCAAAGTAAATGCGCATTAGAAATTGTATGTGTTATCTAAAGTGTGAGTGAACCAAGAAGGCCTTCTACGACCTTGCATCACTCAAAATCTGTCCTCTTGTATTTTACTTCCTTGTGCAGATTCTAAAAATATTCCATCATTTTTCTTTTACGAAATTATCTAAAAGAACAAAAAAACTTAAGAGCAGTCTAGAAACTTTGCCGTTTGATATAAGTTTTTATAGAAATAAATATCAAATAGCTCAAGCAAGTGCTTTGTATTAGCCATTAGATTTTTAAAAACCTTACCATTGTCAGGAAGACATTCGACCTAGTGGATTTACTATCTGCCTGACATTTGACGCTAAGGAATCTACGATCAGCATCAAAGGTTAATATAACAACATCTTTCTAGCTATTCTAAGTTGATTGCAGTTACATTAAACTGAGCTTGTAAAGATAGCAGTTGATGAAGATATCAATCTACACATAGTTCACAAAGGACAAATGTCCATACCGTGTCTGACGTACAACTTATGCCTTCACCATGAATCCGAAGATTCAAGGAAGCCAAAGTCATGAATTGTTTTTATGACCGAGTCAAGAGTTTAACATTTTCAGAAATCAAAACGATAAGGACATAGAAAATGTGTTAAAGGATTTGAAATATGTCTCTAGGCTCGTAGAGGAAATGTATACTCCATCATATGCAACATTTCAGCATTTTGCAACATTTCAACATTGTGCAAGATTTCAACAAAAATGACCTTGTCACAGAATGCTGGGATAGATCCTCCCGTCATGCAATGCTTGGATAGACATTGTCTAGCTTTGAAGTAATGTGGTCTTGTTTTTAATTACTGGGTATACACGACCTTGTCCTTGAATGCTGAGATACAATACGTAATTATAATTAGATGTTTGTGTTTTTCATGTTCTTCAAATGAAACTTCTTGTTTTTAAATTTTAATCCAAAAGCTATATTTATGTCCATGATTATTATTTTACAATCAACTTCAAATTGTTAAATAAGAATACATTTTAAGCATTAAATTAAAATCGGGTCACTTTTGGTTGTTCATCTGTTTAATTTGTAAATCCACCATAATTTCATCCATTCAACTTTCTCCTCATGAGTTCTAGACTGACCGAGATACACTGACCTTTGAACTTGGGGCTCCTTTATTTTTTCCCCTTTCCAGCCTTTGCGATTTACGACCATTGAAAACAAATCGGAATGTCCTGTCCGGTCGGTAGATTTTGGTAAAACTGGCCAATATTATTCGCTTCGTTTGGCTTGCCCGGCCGTTGCCCAGAAGACTGATGTGGTAATTGCCAGCGTGGCATGGAAATGAAGATCTAGCTGGAGGACGGCTTGGGGTGAAAGAAAAACCAAACGATTCGACATTTCTCTCACGAAGTGGCCAAATTTAATTCTCTGCCCAAAGAGAGGTAATTTTTCTAAATTTATAAATCCTCTTTTCTATCTCTTTCCTCTTGCTCGTGATGAGATACTTTTTCTTAAAAAAAAAGAAAAAAACTCATTTCTACATCTAGGATAAGTAGAAGATCTAGGTTCAGGGACTTCTTTTTTTCAGTCTAATACAGGCTAAGTGTGTATTTTATATGACGCATGAGAGCAATACTGATGGGGTTTGATTATATAACATTTCATACGATTTGATGCATATTTATGATTGGTATATACAGATATAGCAGTCTTTCTTTAAACTTTGCTGTTTTATATTGGGAAGTAGCCTGATATTGCCCGTGTGTATTTTGATATCACTGATCTAGTCACTGATTTGTCACTGATCTAGTCACTGATCTAGTCACTGATCTAGTCACTGATCTAGTCACTGTAATAAGTAAATTAAATGTGTGAAAGTAAAATTTTAATGAAAATAGATTTTAGCATTATTTGTAGGCCTAGATGTAGAATGTAAAGGATATTCATACCATAGTCTTCAATACCTAACATTTTGTTAGTATGTTTAAAAGCCTCCAAAAAAAGTTTTGGCCTTTTTCAAATATACTGCATGACGTTTGCGTGTTAACATAAACAGGGAAATACTCTCTAGATGTGTATATAAATAGCAATTCTTAGATGTAATAAAATTAAATTTGAATGAAAAACTGTTTGCTTTGTTTTAAACAATAGAGATATAGATGTAGATAGATTGGAATATTTATGCCATTGCAGTCGACGATTTAAAACTTGGGGTATAAATATAAGTGTACAGATTTTCATTCTCCCTTTCGGCGCTTATTAAACGCAACTCACCTTGGGTCGGGATTCGAACTTGGGCCCTCTGGATAGCCAGTCAAATATTTTGTATTTCTTAGCTACACGTCAAGTTGCTTTTATGTTACTTTCTCACCCGTCTTATAACAATTCATTGAATCATTGGGTTGATAATGTCGTACATGTCTATTCTGATTAGCGGCGTGTATTATAATAATTCATTCATTTATGATTAATTGATTAGTGTAGCTCTGCAAAGTTTTAATAAATTATACTGAATAACTAACTCACAAGTTACAAACAATTGTCACAGTGTTTTGCTATCTTAAAAAAAAAATCAAATAAAAAAAATATAAGAAAAAAACATATTTCTTTTACAATTGTCAGAGAATTTTTTTTTCGAAGTTTATATTGTATAATATCTCTTTGCCCTTGGATGTTAGATGTTCAAAACACTTATCGTTCTTGATTTCTTTTAATAGCTCTCATTGCTCCGCGAGTATCTTAGAAAACACAAAAACTCATTTTAGAAGAGCACTTTGAGTGGAAAGATCCTTAGATCCACAAAGAATATTAAATCCATTAACGTAAATGAAAATGGCATCATACGAGATTACAGGCTCAACTGGACATTGGGAAATCAACTTCCAAACAAGAAATAAAAATGTGAAAACAAAAAATTCGATTCGAGAACACTAAAATTATACCCGTCAATCTTTTTGTTTTCTTTTTCAGGCCCTGGGGGTCCATTGAGTTTGTGAACAACAGTTGTTGTGTAGCCTTTATCTAACAGTTCTTTACTACGTAGTCTGTTTAACGCTGGCCTTGATGTAGATTGAAATTGTATCGTTTGGTGATAACTAATGAGTAATCTTAAGTCTACAATTACTTCAGAGTTAACACGGGATTAACTTTATAATAAGCTTTGACTGAACTAATGCATTATTATATTGTCTAATTAGGGATTAACTTTATAATAAGCTTTCACTGAACTAATGAGTTATTATATATTTATAATGTCTAACTTAATATTTCATCTTGGGTTTCTGAAGTTTGTTTTCGCCGGAAGTGGTAATGGTTTCTATAAAATGCTTCCAATGGTATGCGTCTGAAAGAGTCTCTGACAACCAAGCCTTAACGCGTGGCTCAGAGCCTGACAGAGCTGTTCTCACCAACAGGGAGCTAAGACGAGTAAATGACGCCTGAACCAGTAAGCTTCAGGCAGAGGGGGCTTATTAACCTTGGCAGACAACCCACGTAAGAGCAGGAAAACTATGAATTCAAGCATCTGCTGCCTTCCCAAACATGGCAAGGTCTTCGGCAGTCTAACCTGGAAGGTGAATCCTGGCAGAACTTCTGCCTAGCTACTGATCCCAAGATGTATTTGGTATTTGTCTTTCCTTTGGACACGTCGGCTGCGTGGAGAGGGTTAAGTGGGACTGCCGTGTGGGCAACATTGTTCCGGCCATAGCTAATGCCCAGGCTCTCACACCTGCATTGGGCGGGAATGTCTCTTTGAAAATATACCATGTATGGTGAGCAGTACATAGTGCCAGTAAACATTACAACTTTAAACACAGAATAAGTCATAAAACACAATGGAATCCAGGTTTGGTTTGAATTCTCATCCGTATTGGACAGAAGAAAAAAGATCTACGCAACTGAAATGAAATAAACTATTGAACTGAACTGGCTGAACTTAAGTATAGTTCTTTTTGTCACACATTTCCTGAAGCTTGAAAAATCACGTTAACTTTATAGGATCAGAGGTTGAATAAAATTCTTGTATTTCCATTGGATGATTTAACCTTCACGCGCATGCCATTTTGATTTCTATGATATTAATAAAGGCGTTTAATTATCAACGTTTGGTCAACATGTATGAATTTCCAAAGTGATTTTACATCAGTTTTTATTTAACAGATCTTGCATTGTATTTATCTACGTTCTTTTAAGGTCTACATTTAGTCGACAATTACCAGTTTCAAATATTACCAGGTACTTAAAAAAAGTAAAGTTCCCATTTCAGACCTTGTGGTCTATAGGGCAGATGCTGTAAAGGTCATCTGTTTTTGAGGCCTACGGATTAAGAGGGTGTCATGTGGCCAGCACAACGAGCTGGGTAGACTCAGAGGCGCCCAACAGTCTTAAAGTTACAAATCCCAGTCTTCACCATGATTCGAACCCGTGGATGGTGTCCTATGTTCGCCTGGACAGTCTACATCTCAACTTCCTTGTCCCTCTTTCGTGACTTTGATTGAATATCGGATTCTTTAATAGACACTATTTATTTGTTTTTACATTTTGATAAACAGATTTGTTTATTGAACTGAGCTCTCGGCTAATAGCACCATTTTTACTCTTTGAATTTAATCATTCGGATTTTCTGTAAAATATTAAAACCTGCATTTTCTAAATTCGTCAACAAAATTGACCATACAGTGTAGTTAGATTGTAAACTTTTTTTCCAATGAGGTCCTTTCGATTTCACTAACAAATTCAAGTCTAAATGTAAGCACACGTGCTGTACATATTGTCACTCCCCCCCCCCCACACACACACACACGTAACCACAGACCCCAACAAACCCCAACGCTCTTCAATATTCCCCAACAGTCCCAAACATAGCCCAATAGTCCCAAACATAGCCCAATAGTCCCAAACATAGCCCAACAGTCCCAAACATAGCCCAACAGTCCCAAACATAGCCCAATAGTCCCAAACATAGCCCAACAGTCCCAAACATAGCCCAACAGTCCCAAACATAGCCCAATAGTCCCCTAAAGTCTCCAACAGTTATGCTAATAGACAAGAAGAAATGTCTTGATACCTTTCACCATTTCTTTTCTCTTGTTGATTTACAACTTGAGTGTTCATGTTTTGTTTGCTATACTCTTAGGATTCCAACATTGACACCTATAAAAGAATGTTCGCCTTCATGAAAGAGAGACCTAACGCCATCACAGACAGCTATGCTGAGGGGATTGCTAAAGTCAAGAGAGGCAACTACGCCTTTTTCATGGAGAACCTTATGATTGACTATCAAGTCCAGAGAAACTGTGATCTCATGCAAGTTGGAGGAACACTTGACTCTAAAGGCTACGGCATTGGGTTACCCATGAGTAAGTGGACACTTCTGTTGGTCTAGTTCATACTACGTCTCAGTGGCGTAGCTAACGTATATGATGCCCTCCCAAAAAAAATCTAAATAAATCTTCGAAAAGACTTTTTTCCAAAAATAATGTGTATTCATTGATAGAGTAATGCTAATACGCTAACAATTAATTATACAAAAACGACATAAGAAATAAATCGTATGTGCCATCTTATCTAGCTAAACTATCAATAAATTGATCGAAATCTATTTTACTGTCCGATTTGAAAGTTTAACATTTATCATTTTCGATAGCAAGTAATCCTTGATCAACTTTAGTTTGGAAAAACTTCACTTCGCAATAGGTACAATCATGACAAGTGTACCAACTAATACAATATTAACATTTTGCGCTTATCAAATAAAAGGGAAACTAAGAGTTCACATCTTTGAAAGCATTGATTTAAATAATTGAAACAGATAAGTGCGAACAAATATTTAACCCGATTATTTTCTTCCTTGTGTTTTTCTTCTTACTAGTACTTCAAACAATGTCAGATTGAATATTAGAAGTGACACTGAAATATAAAAAGTTCAATACTCAGTCGTTATCATCTACTCAAGACGATCTGCTAGCACACGGTGATATGTTGACCATGTCTCAACACACTTTGCTAGCACACGGTTATATGTTGAACTTGTCTCAACACACTTTGCTAGCACACGGTTATATGTTGAACTGTCTCAACACTGTCATTTCCAAGACTTTCCTATAACAGCACTGAGAGCTTCGATCCTCGGGGGACCACTTGGAATAATTACTGATGTTATCTCACTCGAGCTAGTTACGTATCATCCTGGTTTTTGGCATTATACTCTTTCATAAACATCAAATATTTCCAAACGCTTTTATAGGATATGAGTTTCATCCAAACTTTTAAATAGTAGGCAGTGTTGCAATATTTTGTAATGCTATTGAAGTGTATTGGACAGAGGCAGGGTTAGGCTTGAGAAAACTAAAACGTAATTCTGACCACAACTTTTTGTTTGCCACCAGATTCTCCCTACAGGGATAAACTGTCAATGGCTATTTTAGAATTGCAAGAAGCCGGAAAGATTCAAATGTTGTACAATAAGTGGTGGAAGGACACTGGAACATGCATCAGGTAACATATAGAACATGCATCAGGTAACATATAGAACATGCATCAGGTAACTTATAGAACATGCATCAGATAACATATAGAACATGCATCAGGTAACATAGAACATGCATCAGGTAACATATAGAACATGCATCAGGTAACATATAGAACATACATCAGGTAACATATAGAACATTTATCAGGTAACATATAGAACATACATCAGGTAACATATAGAACATGCATCAGGTAACATATAGAACATACATCAGGTAACATATAGAACATGCATCAGGTAACATATAGAACATGCATTAGGTAAAATATAGAACATGCATCAGGTAACATATAGAACATTTATCAGGTAACATATAGAACATGCATCAGGTAACATATAGAACATACATCAGGTAACTTATAGAACATGCATCAGATAACATATAGAACATGCATCAGGTAACATATAGAACATGCATCAGGTAACATATAGAACATGCATCAGGTAACATATAGAGCATTTATCAGGTAACATATAGAACATGCATCAGGTAACATATAGAACATGCATCAGGTAACATATAGAACATACATCAGGTAACATATAGAACATGCATCAGGTAACATATAGAACATGCATTAGGTAACATATAGAACATGCATCAGGTAACATATAGAACATGCATCAGGTGACATATAAATCATTTATCAGATAACTAATAGAACATGCATCTGGTAACATATAGAACATGCATCAGGTAACATATAGAACATTTATCAGGTAACATATAGAACATGCATCAGGTAACATATAGAGCATTTATAAGGTAACATATAGAGCATTTATCAGGTAACATATAGAACATGCATCAGGTAACATATAGAACATGCATCAGGTAACATATAGAGCATTTATCAGGTAACATATAGAGCATTTATTAGGTAACATATAGAACATGCATCAGGTAACATATAGAACATGCATCAGGTGACATATAAATCATTTATCAGATAACTAATAGAACATGCATCTGGTAACATATAGAACATGCATCAGGTAACATATAGAACATTTATCAGGTAACATATAGAACATGCATCAGGTAACATATAGAGCATTTATAAGGTAACATATAGAGCATTTATCAGGTAACATATAGAACATGCATCAGGTAACATATAGAACATGCATCAGGTAACATATAGAGCATTTATCAGGTAACATATAGAGCATTTATTAGGTAACATATAGAACATGCATCAGGTAACATATAGAACATGCATCAGGTAACTAATAGAACATGCATCAGGTAACATATAGAGCATTTATTAGGTAACATATAGAACATGCATCAGGTAACATATAGAACATGCATCAGGTAACATATAGAACATGCATCAGGTAACATATAGAACATGCATCAGGTAACATATAGAACATGCATCAGGTAACATATAGAGCATTTATCAGGTAACATATAGAACATGCATTAGGTAACATATGGAACATGCATCAGGTGACATTTATCAGATAACTAATAGAACATGCATCTGGTAACATATAGAACATGCATCAGATAACATATAACATTTATCAGATATTTTATAGAACATGCATCAGGTAACATATAACATTTATCAGATAACTAATAGAACATGCATCAGGTAACATATAGAACATGCATCAGGTAACATATAGAACATGCATCAGGTAACATTTAGTTAATGAATATGTCAATAGGTGGACCTATAGTTACATTTCTGTCATCAGAACAAAAATAGCCACTATTTATGTCAGTAGCGGACCTATAGTTGATTTTCTGTCTTTTATTATTCAATCAATACAAAGTGTATGTATATCTTTTAACTTTTGTTTATAATAGGCTGGAGAATTGGATGCTTTGGGAGCTAGGTTAGAAGAGGATGACTTCTATGTCTAAGAATGTTCTCTATAAAATAATAACATACTGTATGGTATTGTTGAATTTGCAGGGAGGATACAAAAGAGTCCAAGGCCAATGCTTTAGGAGTAGAAAATGTGGGCGGAATATTTGTTGTGTTGTTGGTAGGGCTAGCTCTTGCTGTGATAGTCGCCTTCATTGAGTTCATCTACAAGTCCAGGCAAAACGCTTATGAAGATAAGGTAAGACTCGGCATTGTATTAACTATGGTTTTCTCATAAAGTACCTAGGCAAGACTTCTATCCCACGTTAATGATTACAGTGCTATAGGGCGATATTATTTCGATTTTTGTGTGTCGACCTCCAGGAATCTCTGTGCTCCGAGATGGCTAGAGAGCTGAGGTTTGCTGTCAGGTGTAGTGGCGCCTCCAAAAGGCCCAGGAATAAAATGTACAGAGGGAAGTGTCGAGACTGCAAGGAAGGGAAGCCACACACAAGTCAAACTCATCATATACAAGTAACAGAGTTATTGTTCTTCGATAGTTATTTTATAACTGACCTTTGATCCCTTTATTTGTTTTTTGTTATCTTTTATAAAGAAAGTAAATAATATTTAGAGCAATCTATTTGCATTCTAAAATAAAAAGAATGCATGTAAATATTCATTTTTTTCTTCTGTTAATTTTAAAGTAAACTTTCATGATGGCAAATAACAAAGGCTGGTGATAAAGAATTTAAACACTTTGAGTCATTGTTACCTCTACAGTGATATGTTACCTAATGACATTGTAGACTAATTTAGATCATTTGTGAATACAAACAAAACTATTTCTCTTTCAGGAAGTTGGTCCGGAATCTCCCAACGGAATCGTACAGCTCAGACCCGCCAAGAAATCTCCTTCTTCAGTGCCTTCGTCCACCAGGTCTGTCACGGTTCGTTACGAGACAGAATTTAGACCAGATGGCACCAGTCATCAGAAACGAGACTTTAATGGCGACTACCAGCATGTAGATTGTAGTGATAATGAAGTATGATGGTTCTGCTGGTCAGTGTGAACGGAATCAACGTGACAACTACAGCAGTATCTGACTTGCGGTCTAATTACAAGAGTTTATCTTCGTGTCCAGATCGTCCCTCTAAATATCATTAAATAGAGCAACAACGATGGATGGCGATGACTTAAGCTCCTTGGACTACTGGCTGTAAATTATATTTGCACTTGCAATGAAGTTGCTAACTTTGGTGCTTGAAATAAAGATACGAACTTTGTGATCACAACACAGTGACTCTTACATTTCCCCAATTAGTGTAAGAATGTAGTCACGTGGCACACATTTCCACGAAGAAGAGGTACGATACAACTGTATCAATGGTCATGAAAGCCGCTTGACAAATACGGCATTGATGAGTGTGCATAGGCCTCCGCCTCTTCTCAGATTAGTTTTCACCTGTTAAATTGCTGTCCCAAGGGACAGTACTGGTGGTAACTTTGAACTCATAGTTTGAAAAAAAATGGACATAATGTTAAAAAGCGTGGACTGGTCACCATGTTTATTTACAAACTAGAATTTCAGAAACTTAAATAGGCATTATGATTGACATTACTTAGAGGTTAAGTTTGTTTTTATATCATCAACGAATTATGAAAAATACATTCTGTGTATTAGACAAATGTACCACCAACAACCATAACAATAATAGCATCTTGTGCTACAGTGAAACTTTGTTTTCGACCTATAAATTAATATGTTTATTATCAAATCAAAGCGACAATCATCTTCACAACATCTTTGTATTTTCATGTCACCATAACATTATATTAAAAGTTATGGCTAGTACGTAATAAATAAATAAATAAATTGTCTTAAGAACAGACCTGTCGTTGAGCGAATTAATGATAACTTCAACTTGAATTGGGAAACTTGGATGGCTGGATTGAGCATATTTCATTTTAGTGAATTCTTTTTACTTTTTTGAAGTTATGTATTAACACACTAAAAATGCACACCAAATATAAAAAAAAGATGTACAAATTATTTATATACAATTTGACCAATGTGTGTGGTATAAAAGAAGAGCGATGATATTTTTGTGTGCACAGGGGATGTGATGATATTATGGTTTCATCCACAGATGTACATATATAGATTCATTTAATATATCATGGACCTTTGTGCAATAACTGAACTCTAAAGAAACTATGCACTAGATTTCTGTTCTAGCCTGGCGCACTAACCTGGTGCACTGTAGCCTGTTAATTGAACGTGTGTACACTGACAAAGTAACAAACGCAGCAACAAAATGGAAATCAAATCTTTCTAATGGTCTTTGTTATACTTTCTAATGCCAATCTAATTTCTAGCCGTACAAAGTGAAGAACATACGAAACAATATCGAGTGTTTTATTAATACGGAATACGTTTTAAGACAATGCTAACAAGAATGTAACATGTAGTTGAGCTAGATATTGGTAACAAAAGATAATTTCATATTTCCATGGACTTCAACTTTCTGAAGTAGACTCCAACCTAAAAGATAATTAATTAACAAGCTTCGAATTTAAATCCTTTCAATTAATTGAAATGTGCAGTTGTACAATATCATTGGATAATGAATTCACGATATGTGAAGTATGATACAATTTAAAAGTTTTAATACATTTTTAAAAAGTCCATCCGATTACAAGGTGCTATGGTCTAATTACTAACGATGACTACATTTCTGGCTTATTTTAATAAAAAAAAATCCCTCAAATAATTGAAATCTAGAACAGGTTTTTGATAAATCATTACATATAAATTTCATAATTGATGTATTTGCACATTACAAAATGTTTTTTTATTTGATTTCTAGACAGCAAACGTTGGATCTTTTCAGCTTCCTGTTTTTTTAAGCACTGCATTTGTGTACACATTGACTTTTTAAATGATCTCTGAGAGCACGTCTACAGTAAAATCTCCTTTCAGGGATTTGTTTTTTTACATTGCTTACATGTACATGTGTACGTCACAACCTAGTCTGTCCAGAACAAACAATACTTCATAAGAGCCTAGAGCATTAGGAAAGAATGGGCTATTATTTTTTGTGTTTATTTTTGTGTCACTAAACTTTCCTTTTGTGTCATTATTTTATCTTATTTATTTGTGTGTTAATAATGACTTCAGGTTGTTTTTCAGCTTTCCATGAACTGAATCATTTCTATAGATTTCTACACTATAGACAGGGGGGTAGTTGTGATTGGTGCTGCCTTCAATTAGTTACGTTTAAAAAAAAAAGTAACAATACAGAAGATGAGGCATCAGATGACAAACAAACAAAAAAGTAAATGAATAAACAAACTCGTAACTAAATGACTAAATGTTAAATAGAAAAAACATTTCAGTCCAACAAACTTACACATTTGACTATAAGAACCGATTTTCTTTATGAACCAAAATGCTTCCGTAAAAATATGCAAAAAAATATTACTCTCAAAAGATCTATAATTTTTTAGATATATATAGAGTCTATTTAACAGATTTATTATATCCAATAAATAGAGAGACTAAATACAAAACTAAAAATGCAAGAAAAAAATGTTCTTTCTATGTTTGATTCAAAGTTAGTTTAAATTAAAGTTCTTCATTATTGGTTGAATAACTTTTTTTCTTTTTTCAATTCTCAAATAGTTAAAAGTACAGACCTACTACCAAGGTGACCTGTTAAAAGTCTCATCCAGCATATGGAAGGAAGAATAGTACACATAATACTAAGCAATAATCAAGGGCTAGCACCACCAACTGAGAAACACGAGTTGTCTTTATATACTGATTAAAACGATGTACAACGAGAATATCCGATTAATGCTTCAGGAAAATTTTCAATAAACATTAGGAATTAATATCAAAGATTAGGAATTAATATCTAAACACCAAGAACTATATCTAAGCTGCGTTTGATTTTCACCCAAAAGGGAGATAACATAGATATTAAAAGTATTTTGGGTGTAACTTGTGATTCTGTCAAACGAGTATAATAATTAAACAGAACATCTAAAGAAATGAATCACTCCTGGTGTCATAAATAAGTGATATCTCCTATGCTTTTTTTTTATGACAGTACAAATCGGTATGGCGTACCGGCACCTTTTTCAATGTGGGGAAAAATTATTACTATTCTTATATTATAACGTTTATTATTAATGTATTAGTAATGAAAAGTTAGGCAGTCCATCACCGAGTACCGGCACCTAGTCATTTACAAAAAAAGCACAGGAGATCTCTAACACTATAATAGCAAATAACTCTGTTTAACATTGTCGTAAAAAAATCAACTCAATATAGGCTTTGAGATTTCAAAAAAAAAATGTTTGTGCTTTAGCATTCAATTTGTTGTTTTTTTTTTATTCTTATGTGGAGTTACTTCTACCGTTGGATAAAAGAATAGTTCTGTCTGGATACTTCTGCCTGGATACTGGAATCAATATCAAATCATGATTTTCTTTCTTTTTTTTTTTTTTGGAGCACAATAAAAACATCTCGCACCCAGCTCCACTGATTGTTTCTACTTTGTTTCTTGAAAAAAAAAACACAAAAAAGTAAACTATTAGTGAATCTACATTCGGCTCTGTTTTTAATGTATTATAGAGATATATGTGTGTATAAAGCGCTCTTTATTTTTACAGTAAAGTTTGTCACTTTATATTGTATCATTTGTGCCATTTGACATTTTTGTGATATTCTTGTTTGTGACAGTAGTATCAATTAGACTTGGAAAACGATTTTTGAGAACAGCATCCTGTAGCATTGTCAAAATGTATGTATTCTTAAGTACAGAGTCAATATGTCATTCCTGTTTCCTGTCATATGTAGAGCATGTGTCTGAACATAAGTCAACATATCATTTAATGTTTGTCGGTTGCAGCTGTCACTAAAGTACATATTTGGTTTAGGTGTGTGTGTGTTTGTGTGTGCTGACGTATGGATGTCGATGGGCTACTTTTATTATTTAATAACAAGAAATATTGATTATCGAAAAGTAGAACAGCTGAAAAATAAATTTACAATTATCTACGCTTCGATCTAGAACTGTCCTTAAAATGTTCAGGTAGAAAATGGGATTTTAAACTCTAAATAACATGAACTCCTGGTTACTTTTGAACAAGAAAATGTTCTAGAGCCCTTTTAAATATATTACATTACTGTTGTCATAATGCTAAGTTTAGCCGCGGCTGAGCACCCTTAATGAAACCTATTATTTTTGGCACAGGAAAATGCTTTAAAATTGCTCCTTATGGTCGATATTCGGTCGCATTCTGTATATATATACACGTCTCTATTTCCCCTAGATGATCACGTCTCTATCTTCCCCTAGATGATCACGTCTCTATCTTCCCCTAGATGATCACGTCTCTATCTCCCCCTAGATGATCACGTCTCTATCTTCCCCTAGATGATCACGTCTCTATCTTCCCCTAGATGATCACGTCTCTATCTTCCCCTAGATGATCACGTCTCTATCTTCCCCTAGATGATCCCGTCTCTATCTTCCCCTAGATGATCACGTCTCTATCTTCCCCTAGATGATCACGTCTCTATCTCCCCCTAGATGATCACGTCTCTATATCCCCCTATGTGATCAAGTCTCTCCCACTGTTTATTAGTTTCTGTATTTTTTTTTTGGGGGGGGGGGGGGGGGGGCTGAACATCGTAAGTGTAATGTTTTCCGACTTTTAAATTTTCTGTCACAAAATCTTTTCGTTCTCTTTATTTGGTTTGCATCGGATTGTTTTGTTTTTCAGGATTCATTCTTTGCTCTCAATATTTTTTTAAAAAGCTCATCCCAGCAATTGGCTACTTTTAATTTATTGATAATGAATTCTAGTACGAACAGATTTGTTGTTGATGATAACTTTTCGTGACTTATTCCGAGTTTATATTATTTAAATATTTTTTTTTATTTCCAGTGTAATTCATCTTTTAATTCTTGTAGATATTATTTTACATCTATAAAATATAAATTATCGACTTCACTTATTCTTCTTTAACGTATTATTTAATCATATTTCTAACATGTCCTCTTTCGCCTTTAATTTGTGTAGGTGTCATGTTTTTAAATGTATTTCATAACTAAAAACTTTTTATTTCTATATTTATTTATGTATTTATTCATTTTGTGATACAACATTATGATAATTGTCTGTGTTGATATTTAGACTTCGATAAACGTTAAGTTATTAAACCAGACCTATTGTGAATGCTGAGACTGGTGGGTTTGATAGAGTTGAGATACAATGCAAGAGTAAATGGAACTAGAGGATTGTTCTGTATCGTCTAATTTAAACAAAGACATAAATAAATTTGTTGACCTTTGACCTATGTTCCTATTTTTTTTTCTTTTTTTGTAACGACCGAAGGTCTTGTGGTTGATGTCTGATGTATTCTAGTTTGACTTCAGTGTGAAGGAATGCCTTAAAGTTGATTAGAGGAAGACAAACCCTGCCCACGGCCATATCCGTCGTCCTGCGGGAGGTTTGGATTAGGATGTAAATTATCTTCAACTCTGAAGGAACATCCGAAACATGTCCAACAAACAAAAACAAAACAAGATACATTGTCTTTTATCTGTGTGTCGTTCTGTTTTGTTGTTTCTTTTAGTTTTTATGTTTCTAATCGGATCAAATCTTCAGCGCTTGAAAACTAAAATAAATAAAATGTTTTAAACCTAAATATGCAACTGGAACAAACCAGACTAGATCTACATCTATTTTATTTTCTTTAATGATTTACACATAGTCATCTATATTTACCACACTACGGATGTAAATTAATGCTAATACTATTTAAAAAAGAAATACACACAAAACAAAATCCTCATTAAAAATTCGAATTCTTTTATTTGCCAATCAATGTTGACAAAGACAGTAAAAATATTTCACATTATTCAATTGTAAATAAACTGCAATGTAAACATGAGTCGCTGTACTCCATTGATGTTTGTAACATTTGTACCAGATCATTTTTAATCATCAAAACATAACTAGATCTAGATTTCTAGATCTAGATTTAAATTTCAGAATCGTAGCACAAAATCTAGAGTAGATCTAGAGAGTCTAGATCTAAATAATTATAAATAAAAGGATCATAAATGTCTACTTTACGCAGACTTTTTTTTTTACACACACATACTGTGACATACACATAGGACAGAAAAAAATCTTTAAAAAAATTCTCTGAAAATAAAGACAAATACTAGATCTATAATACTAATCTAGACCAGAAACTGTCACCACAAATTTTGTCCCACAAACTTTCTAACAAAAAACTATGTCCCCACAAATCAAGTCCATTTCTTCCCCAGTCAAAATAAATACAGTCTGACCAAAGGAAGTAAAATTATTTGTAAAACTTTACTATCAAGATTTCCATCTGAAATGTGTATTCAATTATCTTTCATATTCACAGTAGGTCACACACTCAATTCACAATGAGGCAATGATGGCCATCTTGAATATTAATATAACTATATCAGGAATCATTAAATTATTTACAGTAGGATATTAAATGGCAAAGGGAATACAAACAAATACAAACATAAGATATAAGAGAAGGTCGACGTTAGAGTAAATCTAGCTACAGATGTAAAATAACCATGTCATGACTCCAACGCATTTAAAAATACAATATCTATGACTCACACATTGTTAGAAATATAACTATGAAATGATTCATATATGTGTGAGAGAAAAAAAAAGTATCATGTAATGATTGAATAGTATGTTGGAGATATAATGATTTCATAATGACTCACAGGTATGTAAGAAATGAAATAACCATGTAATGATTCACACTGTATGTGAAAGGAATAAAATAATCATGTAATGATTCACACTGTATGTGAAAGGAATAAAATAACCATGTGATGATTCACACTGTATGTGAAAGGAATAAAATAATCATGTAATGCCTCACATGTACGAGAGAAAATAATCATGTCAAGACTTGCATTTATGTAAGAAATAAATAAAAAAGTAGCATACATGAGACAGACATTCAATAAAGCCATGTTCAAATACAAATAAGGAAAACAAGTTTCTATAAACTGTGTGTAGAATCATACAGTGGTTCTCATGTTTAACGTTTCGAGGCTCTAATGAGCTTAATCCTTTGTTAATCCTTTGTTAATGTAAACAAGACCTCAGTGTTATTATTAGATTATCCAACCATGATTTTAAAACCATGAACAATAATGTCGTGAAAAGAATAAAATAAAAAAATATGAGACATTTTAATGAAAATTTTTTGAAGTGCAATTTCTGAGACAGTGTTCACATTTGACTGAATAAAAGTTCACATAATAAATGTTCATGCAATCGTAGAAGAAATTATTTTAAATATATTTAGTTTTTGTACTTTAAGGCACATGGTTCAAATGATACTGTAATCAGATGAAATATATTTAAGTGAATAATTTAATTATAATTGTATCTTAAATTTTCTTTCTAAAAATTAAATCTATTAAGCTTTCCGCAAAATGTAAGACTTTTGATATAAAAACACTTAAACGAAATAATAAATAAAAGAAAGATGTTTGATCTACACTCCACATTGTAGATTATTGAGGTGTAATTCTTTATAATAACGACATATACTTCTACAAAGAAATAAAATCACAATTTGTATTATAATGTATGTTGACAGATTCAGAAAATATATTTATTTGATTAAAATTTTATCTTAACTGTAAGCTTTATGTGTATGGGGCTGCATAGCCAAGGGAACTACTGCATTCCTTAATCTTTGGAATCGAAGACAAACGTTATTATTATCATGTGTATGGGCTCTTTAATGTGACTGAAATCTCAAGATAATTTCATAGTACTTTCCTCCCTTATGTTTTAAGAATGATGGGATGTGAAAGTTTATGTTTTCACATGCTAGCAAAGAAAATGTAAAATGCCCTCTACTGTAATATCCTGATAATAACTTTGTCTTGTCTATTTGTTAACTTCTGCTGAGCTTTACAAATTTATTATACTCATAAAAATCTCATTAAATATACTGATATGGTTATTGAGATTTTGTGAGCTAGACAGGAATCTACAACATCTACAAAAAGAATCATTCCTTGCAACAATTTCTGTACTTATGTTATTTTGTTTTCTTTTGACATTAATAGACAAAAAATTCAATTTCAGTTTATTTTGTATAAAAAAAAATTTGAATGAAAATAAATCAAAGAATATTTTTTTTTGTCATCAAAAATAAAAAGAAAGGAAAATGAAAAAAAAATAATGGTAACAAAATTGTTTATGAATAAACACAAACTTTTGGGCAGATTCTATTGAAGCAATTAGTACTTAATTAGTAACTATTGTCTTTTTTTAAACTTAGCTCTAAAGCAAGATTTATTTTTATTTATGCTGATTGTTAATGGGATGAAAGTTTAAAAGTGGCTACATATAAAAGAAAAAGCCTTAAACAATGAATGAAACAAAACAAAATAAAAAATTTCATTATAAAAATTATTTACATAGGAAATCCAAAAATTGTTGAAATAAATAGGCGTTGAATTTGATCAGTATTCAATTAAAAGCAAACATGTTCAAAGACATTTTTAGCTGGAAACCACAAACTGGTTTGTTATGCATATAGATTTTAAACAACAATAACAGTAGCACTTACTGAATCGGATGTCTTTCTTAAGCAAAGAAAATCTGAGATGTTAAATCATCAAGAATTAAAGTTTTGGTTCTTTTATAATTTATTCTAGCAATCTGATCGATAGTACTCTACATTGGATGATTGAAAGAGACAAAATAGTGTTTTTTTTACATTCAGCTGCCTGATTGATTCATTGTTTTAAGCCTGTTTTGACTTGTTTGTAATTCTAAATAGTGTTCTGTCTTTCTATACACATTTAGAAAATTACTAAAATATGCAAGTTTTTAAGAAACCATAATATATATATATATATATACATATACATACATATACATATATATGTATATATATATCTGTTGTTACTGTTTTAAAACTTGTGATATGTTAGATAATAATTTGAAAAGTATATATATATATATATATGTTTAACATTAATTAATTTGAGTTATGATCTTCAATTCCAAAAAACAAGTGATTTCTAATTATATTTATGTTATTAAATTAAAGGTCTAACCTACACAACTAGCATGGCCCTTAATTTTGATTAAACACAATTTCAAATAATAGACACAAAATATTGTTGACAAATGATTAATAATTACAAATGAAATAAATTTGTCTCATCCATAAATTATATAGTTGCTAAGGCATAGTGATTATTTTTTTCAGCATATATTAAAACATTTCACTTAAATGAAATGTATTCACTTAACTGAATATTTTGTATTTTTCTTTTTCTTTCATAGACAGGAATTTTTTTTTTATTTAGCTAGCTGTTCGTTGTTGAAAGCTTTTGTTATAAAAATTAATTTTCACCACAGCTTTCAATTTTTTTAAATGCAAAAAAAAATAAATATTAAGTTGAAACAACTGTAAAAATTAGATGAAGAACACAAAAATGATTATGCATACACTTCCTTGCTGTGTACATGTTGACGAGAACCTGTAAGAGGCATGAACTGTAGGCCATTGTCTGTGATCTCATCGTCTTGTTTCTTTTTGGTCTTTTTGGATCCAAAACAATGGACAGCAAAACGAAACTCCTCAGACATCTCAGAACACAAGGTCTGCTAATGATATAGAAACAAAATTGGTCCTATACAGTTATTAATTTATTTACCCATTTCAAAACTAATATATAACATTTCTATTTCTTGTAGTCTGCATTCTTAAGCCTTTTCATACATTTATTATGATTAAAATTGCAAGAGCCTGCAAAAGATATGCATATAGAAAAAATGCTAAATAACTGCTTTGCCAGTGAAATTAAAACTCATCACAGTGATCCTAAATATATTACAGAAATTACTTGAATAAAGAAGATATTTATGTTCTAGGTATATCATATGTTAATTTAGTCATGCATGCAAAGTCATTGCTTTTCCTGGCTGATTCAGGCAACCCATTCCATTCTCCAATGGCCATGGATAAGGAGGAACACACATATGAATTTGTTCTAGCATATGGAATAAGAAATGTGCATCTATCTTTGTATCTTTCTGAGTATTTCATTAGGTTTTGTTTTTCTGTTTGTAAATTATGGTTTAGTGTTTTATGTGTTATAGCTACATGTACTTTATTTTTTATTCTTCTGTCCTGGAGTATCTCTAAGTTTAGGGAGTTTACTAATGGTGTTACTCTAATCAAATTGGAATATTCGTTTGTTACAAATCTCACTGCTTTATTTTGTTCTAGTTTCTTTATGTTTTCTTGAGTTGTTATACAAATCTTTGGCAAGATATCTTCTGCATACTTCCTAGTTTAACCATTTTTAAAAGAAATAAAGGCCCACAAATTTCCAACTTTGAAATAAAAATTATACTGATATTCCATGGTCTATTTATGTCAATAAAAGAAGGAAAATGTCATACTTCTATTTTGATTTTTTATTGGAGATATATATATATATATATATATGAAAGAAAAAAGTAAAATGCAGCCTGGGATACAGAATACATATTTGTTTTTTGGAAACAATTGAGAATGAAGATTAGAAGTGGTTGACAACTGAACTACTGTGAATCTTTCAAACTCCAACTAATAATTGTTCTTTTAAAGAAGACTATGTCAAAACATTGACTTACCTTGTCTTTCTTAGCATTTTTTCTTGCCTTCCAAATAAATTCACATAGAGACACAAAGAAGCCAACAACCACTCCACCCATCAGCACTACAAACACTCCGCCCACATTCTCTACACCAAGCTCATTGGCACTGCTAGCACTTGCAGATTTCTCTGTATCACAGTTTGCTGCTTCCATCTCTTTGGTCCACCATCTTGTGTACAGCTGGTCAATGAACTGATTCTCTTTCAGCCTCAAAATTTCTTCCGTTAGATCTTCCCTCCAAGGTGACCCTGTTGGTAAGCATACACAAATAATAGCATTTGTAACATATGTGATAAAATACTACTTTATTTCCTTGGAGAAAGACAATAATTCTTGAGTAGGTTTTAAGAAAGAAATTAACGAAAGAAAAAATTGTATACTGTAAACAAAAACATTTCAAAGTGTAAAAGTAAACTATCACTACTTTGATTACCTTTTTTTATAACATCAGAAAATTATTTTAAATACAAAATGTAAATATATTTTCTTACCAGTAGGAGTGGCAAAGCCATATCCTTTAGAATCAAGTAAGCCTCCAACTTTCATGAGATCACAATGTCTATATTTCATTTCAAGTAGAAAAAAATGAAAAAATTACATTATTTCTATTAAGCTTGACTAGTAAATGTTTAAACCATTTTTATAATATTGTCTATTCCATTTGGTCAGGACAGTGGTAAAATAATAAAGAGCAGTAATAAGGCAATTTGATCCATGTGACATTCAAATGTAGGAAAGAAGAAAATTGAAAGAGAGAGAAGTTTGCTAAAGAAAAAAAAAAAAAGAAAAAAGCAAAATGTTTCAATTTATAAAAGTAAGAGTCTTCAAGGGTACTAATTCCACTTAGGCCTCCATATCTGTTAAGTACAATTTCTTTCACTTGTTTAAGATATAAGCTTTGTAAAAAGGTCACCTAAACATAGACTATTTCTAAAAACTCAATTGCGTATCTTTAGTCTAAAAATGTAAATGTTACTTGGCCCAACTTTTCATTGCTAATTTATGTAACATAAAAAATGTGGCATACCACTTATTCTTGCAATTTTTAATTTAACTCCAAAAACAATTTTATATAAATATTTTATATTAATTTGAGGTTTATACAACAGCAATATGTTCTGGAGATAAAAGGGGCTTACTATTCCTATATTAAATGTTTCTAAGTTTCTGCATTATAGCAATGATTGTAATGTTTCTTTGTGCTTACCTGTGTATTACAAACTCAGCTGTTGTGGACTCTGTTATATAGGCATAATCACCTTTCTTCACTTTCTGAATGGCTTCATCCAAACTCTTGACAAAATTATGTTCTTTTGTTCTATTCATATACTCCCACATACCTATATACAAAGGCAGCTGGTTTTTCTGGAAACAAAAAGAAATTTTATCATTAAGTTTTTGTGGTGCTTATGGAAAGATGATTTGATTCTTTGTGCCTACAGGCAGTGGCGTCACTAGGCAGGTGCGGGGGCTGCGGACCGCACCGGGTGACACCTACCAGGGGGTGACACCCAAGTGAAAAATGCACTTTTCCTTAATGCAACTTTAAAAATAAAATTACTGCCTCAAATTTCTCTCACAATTTAGTATCAACATGTCCCAACCCTTCTTAATTTAATTCTATTTGACTTGATTATGTGTTGTAGACGCCAGGAGAAAGAGTGTCTGAAGCTCAGAAATGTAGAAAAACGCTTAGTGCCCAGGGCTTCACCCCGGACAACTTTGAGTGAATTTAATGCACTCCCCCAAACATCTGACCAGTTGAGTGGTGAACGTAACATTTTTTGTTGCAATGTGTTGAAAAACATATTGACGTAAGCCTCTCGCACGCCATTCGACGCATAAGGCTGCAAGCTATCTCCATAGAAATCAGTCCAAGGCGACTTTTACAGCCACTTCTCAGCAGGTGCCCACGAAATTCAGGACTTCTACAAAAGTGTGACGCCATGTTAGACGTGGATGGCCATGTTTTTTATTTCCTCTTTTTGGGTTTCATGTTAAGACTGACTTTAGTAAACATGTTTCGTCTTGTCTCATCATGATAAATCTCACAAATGTCTATTGATGTTCTGTAGCTACTTCCCTTAGACAGCGAATGCCTGTGTGTGATAAGGGGGGGGGGAGGTGACACCCCGAGCTCACCGCACCAGGTGATACCGACCCTAGTGATGCCACTGCCTACAGGACATGCTTAATTCATAAATTATAATGTCCGTCTGAAGTCTGTTGGACTATTTGTGAATCATAAGTATTCCTAAATTCTCCCTTCATTTTTTTCTGCCATGGAGACACAATGGCTGAGTGATGAAGCACTCAGCTTCTGAACCAAGGGATCCCAGGTTCAAATTTGGGGAATGCCAGGATTTTACATAGAATATTTGGGACAATGGTGTTTGTAAAATCTACTTTTGTGAATGGTAAATGTAAGGTTCATTCAGAACACTCTATGGGCCATTTTTATAATTATATATAATTTTTTTGTTACAGATTATTACAGGCTAAACTTCTTTTCCAATGTACCCATTTGATAGTGACCTGCTGGTCGATTGGATGCCAGCCCAACAGGTATTTGTCCAAATGCCCACATAGTCCATCCAAGGAGCAATTAGACAACATGCATAGAAACTTTCTTAGAAATTTTTTATTAATAGAATTTTACATGATTATCTTTTGAACTAAGCCATGGTTATTATGCTAACCACATGACAACCTTGGTACAACCATTGTTCATAGAAACAGATGACCTTTAAATCATCTGCCCTATAGATTGCAACTGAAAAGTGTACTTTACTAGCTAAGCCATATTGATATTGCAGGTCCTAGAGGCTAGACTAGTCAAAACTAAGAAGGTTAATTAAATTTGAATCCTAGATTTAGAAGATACTTAGAAATAGTTAAAATGTGTCAAAGCATGATTTGTTTTTTTGATTTACAACTGGCCATTTTGATAATTAAAAAAAACTAACCTCAAAAAATTCTTGAGTGGCACCACCTCCATAGAGGCCATATTTAATTTTACTTTGCTTGGCCAGATCATCTGCACTGTTAATATCAGAGACCATTCTCTCCACTGTAAGGAAGGCTGCCAGGTTGGCTGTATAGGATGAGATCATGATCAGGGTGAAGAACCACCACATGCCAGCGACCAATCGTGTGGACAGTGCTCGAGGAGCAATTTCACAACCTTGAATATAAAGACATTTCTTTTTATGTATCAATATCAGCACCAAAAGAACAATTTAATATTTAGTAATTGAATTGTGTTACAAATACCGGTATAATCCTGTGCATGACTCAACAAAAAAAATATTGATTGTAAAAAAATGTTATACCAGTATCAGGGCATAAGACAACTAATGGACTAAATTGTGCTCTCAGGGCAGAAGTATAACTAATGGACTAAATTGTGCCCTCAGGTAGAAGTCAACTAATGGACTAAATTGTGCCCTAATTTCATTTTACTAATTAACTCAGCATTTTATTCAAGCGCCTGAAGGAGTCTAATAGTAAGGCACAAAAGAGTGCCATTAAAAAATGTAAATCTATCTTGAGAAGTAATTCTTAGACATTTAGCGCATCGGACACCAAGCTGTCTCCACAAACATCTGTCTCCACAAACATCTGTCTCCACAAACATCTGTCTTTGGCAATGTTTGAAGCCTCTTCCCACCTGGCATCCACTGCTCAGAGGTCCTTCATGAAATAATTCATATCAACTAATTTGTATATTATAGTTCAGCCAGAGATACTGTGTTTTGCTCAACATTTGTAGAGCCATATTTTATGTTCCATACCAAAATCACCAAAATAAACTGTTTAAATGTTTACATCCCCAGATGTCTGATAATTTCTGGCTATGATTACAAGAAACAAAAATATTGGCAACTTACTGCAAATATGAATATAAAGGTTGTGGCTGTAAGACAGACATCACTTGTGTAGTACTTCAAAAGTATATTTTAAGCTTTTTTACAAAAAAAAATAATTTTTTCATGTTCATTTTAATATTTACAAAATTCTGACAATGCCTAAAAAAAGGAGAAAAAAGGAATAGAGTTGGTTTTAGTCATATGACCTTTGTGATGCCCCACCAATCAGTTTTCTAGGACACATGAAGCTGAGGGTACTTTCAAATACTGTAACACTTTTGCAAACTTACCTTGCTGCATAAGTGACCCTATGGTGAACCAGAGACTGTTCATAACAGAGAACTGGTTCTCAACCTCATCAGTGTCGGGGTTGCAAGGGTGAGGGTTGCACCACTCGTATGGACTGAACCTTGCAATGACAAACAGCATGAAGCTCACACAAAGGTATGCAGCAATCATGTACACCCACACCTGAGCAAGAAATCAGATAGGATATAAATATAGCAGTGGTCCTAAAATCTATGAGCTAGTGCTACAGGTGACAGTAATCATGTACACCCACACCTGAGCAAGAAAGTGGAAATGGTAATAATATAGCAGTGGATTTAAAATCTATGAGCTAGTGGTTCAGGTGACAGGCAATCATATATTCTATCTCTATTCTATATACTCTGTACACTTCTCAATACACCTACACCTGAGGAATAAAGTGGATATGATAATCTATCAGTGGTCCCAAAATCTATGAGCTAGTGGTTAAGGTGACAGGCAATCATATATTCTATCTCTATTCTATATACTCTGTACACTTCTCAATACACCCACACCTGAGGAAGAAATCGGATATGATAATCTATCAGTGGTCCCAAAATCTATGAGTTAGTACCACATGTAGCAGCAATCATGTGGACCCAAACATGGGAGAGAAAACTGATTTGTTTTAGAAGTTCTTAATCTGTAAAAAATCAAAGTTCACAAGTAGTTATGTACCCTTACCTATTGGAAATAAATAAATATATGATATTATGATACTGTGACATAAGTTCCAATCTACATGCCAGTGGCCTATTATGTACATTGATTATGAAAACATAAAATAATATTTAAAACCATGTTCACCATTCTATAAGTGAACATTTCTTTAATACATTAAAAAAAAAAAAAAAAAAAAAAAGTGCTGGCGGTGTTCATCTTTCCACAGAAATATAATATATACCAGTATTTATTTCTTGAGAGAAAAAAGTTAAATTATACTTTCTATATATAACAAATAAGTTAATCCTTGTATCTCATTTGTCCAAGGAGCAATTAAACATCATGCATAGAAACATTGAAAACTTTGTTCATCAGAAATTTGCTTGAGATAAAAATAATAAATTATAAAATAAATAAAAAAATAATTATTTTACAGTTTGCAATAATGAGCTCTACGGGTAGAAAATCAGTATTTGTGTAGGATTTTAATAAAAAAATATATGTGACACATTTCTGATACTTACATCAAAGGACAAGGGAGATAAGAAAGAAAATAAATTCAATGCTTTTGGTGCTGGTTTCTTAAAGAGGATCGTAATGCCAAGAGTTAGAAAAGGTTTGGTGAAGTCAACAGCCTGCTCTCTCACCAAGTTGATTGTCAAGTCACCAATACCTATATCTGCTTTCTGAAAATGCACAATAAAACATGGATTCATTTAATAATCTTTTCATCTAATTTTGGTAAAATCATTTATCTCTTTTAATGTTAGTAAAATCATTTCATACAATATTCACACATTGCAAAGGTAACAAATTATTTACAGAGGAATTCGCCTTCAGAATGAGATGTTAAGATGGAAAAGACAATGAGGTATGCTGTCAGCATCAAATGACTTAACACTCTAAACTGGTGTCGTGTAAAATTGTTGGTGGGCACAGGAACATCATATAAACCTAACTTAAACTCTGTGTTATCTTCTTATCTTATATAATACAGATGTTACTTCAAAAAAGAAGATGATTACGTCCTACGCGTCATGCATTTAGTCATGCATATTAACCAATGACTTAAATTCTGCCAAGTCACTGGTTTTCCTGGCTAGTTCAGGCAACCCATTCCATGCTCTAATAGCACTAGGGAAGAAGGAATATTTGTACAGATTTGTCCTAGCATATGGGACTTGGAATGTGCCTTTATCTTTGTTTCTTTCAGAGTATTTTATTAAATTTTGTATTTGAAGATTATGGTTCAGTGTTTTATGTATAATTGCTACTTTATTTTTGAGCCTTCTGTCCTGAAGGCTTTCTAAATTTAGTGATTTTACTAAAGGTGTTACTCTAGTCAAGTGTGAATATTCGTTTGTTATGAATCTCACTGCTCTATTTTGTGTCTGTTCCAGTTTCTTAATGTTTTCTTGAGTTGAGGGGTCCCAAACGGAGGATGCATATTCTATTATTGGCCTAACCAAGGTTAAATAACATTTTAGTTTTATGTTCTTATTTGATTTATAGAAATTTCCTTTAATAAATCCTAATGCTTTGTTTGATTTTTTTGTAGTTTCATCAATATGTGGATTCCATGACAGTTTTTCATTTATTATAACACCTAGGTATTTTGCGTTTTTAGTCTGTGTTACTGGTTTGCCATGAATAAGATAAGTGGAATTAATTTGTTTTAGTTTTTTTGTTACTCTTAACAACTGACATTTTTCTGGGTGGAAAGACATGCTCCAATTTGATTCCCATTTCTGTAATTCATCTAATTCTCTTTGTAAAATATCAGTGTCTTGTGTTGTTTTTATTGTTCTATATATAATGCAATCGTCTGCAAATAATCTGACTTTTGTTCCTGAAGTAATGCAATTTGGTAAATCATTTATGTAAATTAAAAATAGTAGTGGACCCAAGACTGTTCCTGAGTTTACTGTTATCGGTGTTGATTTAAAGCCATTTATTATTACAGTTTGTTCTCTCCCTATCAGAAAATCTTTAATCCACTGATGCAGTGGACCATTAATGCCGAAATATTTTAATTTTTTAAGCAAACTATGGTGGTGAACTTTGTCAAAAGCCTTAGAAAAATCTAGTAAGATAGCATCTATTTGTTCACTATTATCTAAACCTTTTGCTTAGAAGTATCATAAGAATAAAATAAAAGCCATTTCATTCTTAAATTATATTGGCTATCAGTACACAATTTGTTGATTCGTCTGTGTTGCAAGATACATTTTTACAATACCTCTATTTAACTTGTACCTTCCTGGAAACTTCTAGTTCAAACACTAGAGTGAACAGGGATCTCAAAAATGACTCAAACGATTAATCGAAAAATTGGACAGTTATTGTATACGTTGGGAAAAGAATTACTAGCTCGTTGACTGCACCGGGAAAACTCTCGTTTGACCGCTAACATTTTTTAAAGGTTAAAAAGAAATAAATTTAAATTTGGCTAGACAACTTGAAAATATTTATCCTAAACAGAGAATATGTCTTTGAATATTTCTGTTTCTATGCCCTATATTCATTCAAGAGTTTAATAAATCAATGTTCAGTCTATATCTTAAGAACATGTTTCATTTTTTTAAATGTAGGCCTACATTCATTATTTATTAAAAGCAAAATAATCTTTAAAAAAATTTTTTTTTATGCTTTTGCTGTTTAATTAAATGTTATTTCAGACATTACATCCATTATCTGCCCAATGAGTCCCCCATGGACCAACCATACAATATTAAGTATCACTTACCCTGTTGACGAGGGCTCCCATTACACCATCCCAATTGTTGTTATTGCCAATCCTCTTTCCGACCTTGCTCTCGATCTGTATCTCGTAGGTGAAGTTCCTGGTCTTGGCTATCTCATTCAACAAGTCGATACAAAATCCATAATACTGACCAGTGACGTTGTCCTTCATGACGTAAGGCTTGGTCTGTTGAAGAGAAGACATTTTGAAAAGCAGTTACATCTCATTTTGTTTTGTTTTTTAATCTGACGCTGAGGGAATAAGCAGAAAGAAAAGTTGGCATCTCAAAAAAAAAAACAAAAAAAAAAAAGGTTACAAAGACAGTTTGTGTAGAAACAAAAACTCAAAAATCGGCCCCGAAGTGTTCCACCCAGGCAGGCTTCAATATTTTCAGAAAGAACATCCAAATAAAATTATATCAAAGACAAATGAGAGATAAGAATGGAGAAAGAAGGTTGACAGATCTTGTGTAGTGCCCCAACTGTCCAGCAGATCAAAGGATCGGTGCAAGTGAATGCAAAGTTAGATGTGAACCTGGTCAAACTAGTTCCCCTTTCAGACCTTGTGGTCTATAGGGCAGATGATGTAAAGTTCATCTGTTTTTTGTGGCCTACGGTTAAAGAGGGTTCATGTAGCCAGCACAACGACCAACCGCCTTTACTTTTCCCCAACTAATATCAGGTACCCATTGGAGCTGGGTGGACTCTGAGGCGCCTAAGGATTCCGAAGTTAAAAATCCCAGGATTCGAACCCCGAGCCCCCGATTCGGAAGCCAAGCGCTTTACCGCTCAGCTACCGCGACTCTCCTGGCCTAACTGAAGTATTATAATTGATGTAATTTTTTGAAAAGGCTCAATCTCTTATTCGAATGCTCAAAAAAAAAATTAAAAAATTCGCATTAGAAGATAGGTTTATGTCTGTGTGGTGCGTAAGATTACTATCACGAAAATGAAGTTTACAAGATTACTATTCGTTTTAAT
Organism: Biomphalaria glabrata; assembly: GCF_947242115.1. Taxonomy (NCBI): domain Eukaryota; kingdom Metazoa; phylum Mollusca; class Gastropoda; family Planorbidae; genus Biomphalaria; species Biomphalaria glabrata. Next base: position 17,094,915 of record NC_074716.1, read on the forward strand.
TTAGGTCTAACTTATAATGCATACTAATTAGCTTTTTCTCTTTAAAAAACTGCTTGCATAACTGATTTTAAAAATTAGATTTTTCGCTTTCAGAAAACAAAAAGTAGCCGTTGCATCAGAACTTTGAATGGTCTAAAATATTGTGATGTCGGATTTTCAATATCTTTTCTAGTTTACGAGATCTAAACGGGACGGACGGACAGACATTTCAGAAAACTAATAGCGTCTTTTCCCCTATCGGGGGCCGCTAAAAAGATACCGGTAATGAACTTCAAAGAATAGACTAGGATATAGTGCGCAGATAATGTACGAAAATCTAATGGGTCTTAAGAGTAAAGAGTGTCTAAATCCTGGGAGGAATCAAACAAAACCAGGGCGAGTCTAGCAGCTCATGTACCGCCCCAACAGAAACTCTCCTTGGTGGAGGCTAAAATGTTTGTAAAAAGGTCAGAGCAAACAAAAATAGCGCATTGTACAACTGAACATTGACACATAGTTGAATACCTAGCCCGGTTCCGTCACAGCGGGGGAGTCACTAATCAGTGGTGCATGTCTTGCAAGAGTGTTCGCATCTCCGAGTGCTACAGGCGATGTATGGGCAGTGTAATTTGACATGTAGGAGCTTTCATGGGCGTAGCCCCCCCCCCCCCCCAGGGGAAGGGGATCGGAATTTAGTGACTGATTTTTTGCTCTAATTTTGTTTATTTTAGGTGAGATTTTAATTCTAAACCATGACTTGCACCAGCACAGCCAGGGGGTTTTGAGTTTAAAACCCCCTACTAGGGTCTTTTGCAGTTTAAAACCCCTTACTAGGGTTTTTTGCAGGGGGGGGGGAACGGAATTTAATGACTGATTTTTTGCTTTGATTTTGTTTATTTTAGGTGAGATTTTAATTCTAAACAATCACTTGCACCAACACAGCCAAGGGGGTTTTGAGTTTAAAACCCCTACCAGCGGGTTTTGAGTCTAAAACCCCCTACCAATGGGGTTTTGAGTTTAAAACCCCTTATTGGGGTTTTTGCAGTTTAAAACCCCCTACTAGGGTTTTTTGCAGTTAAATTCCCCTCGTTTATAAAACAAAAGAAATGCAAACGACAATCCCCAAATTTCAAGAGCACAGTTAAGGAAAATTTTGATTTTAAAACCCGCTACAAAATTTACGATAAACCCCCTCATCAATATAAAAAAAGAGAATTACACACTCAAAATTCTATGAGTGTAGCCAAAGGAGTTTTTAGTTTACCCCCCCCCCCTTTCCCGTCTCTCTTCAGTAGGTTTTGAAGCTAAAAAATACCTCGATATAAAAAAAAGCAAATTACGCACTCAAAATGTTATGAGCGTAGCCAAATTGGTTTTGACTCAGTTTTGAGTTTAAACCCCCCTTCAGCTGCGTTTGAAACTAAAAATACCTGTTTAATATGAAAAAAACAGCAAATTATGCACTCAAAATGTTTTGAGCGTAGATAAATGGGTTTTGACTCAGTTTTGAATTTAAACCCTCCGCCAGCGGGGTTTGAAGCTAAATAATACATCTTCAATGTAAAAAAAAAAAAAAAAAAGCAAATTACGCACTCAAAATGCTATGAGTGTTGTTAAAAAAGGTTTTGAGTTAAAAACCCCTTCAGTAGGGTTTGACGCTTAAAAATACCTCAATATAAAAAAGAAAATTACACACTAAAATTATTAGTGCGTAGCCAAGCCTATTGGGGGTTTTGAGTTTAAACCCCTCTACTCCAAGTGGTTTTGAGTTTTAAATCCCCCAACAGAGCGTTTTGGGGTGGAAAATCTTCAATATTATTCTAAAGCAAACTACAGTTACCAAATTGATCTTCGCTAATTGGGGTTTTGAATTTAAAAAAAAACAAACAACTCCAGAGATTTTTTTAGTTTAAAACCTCCAACAGATGATTTTGACGATAAAAGTTCCCTTTTCGATATAACATCTAAATCAAACTACATTCACCTAATTCCAAGAGCATATTCAAGAGAGGTTACACATTTCTACCAGTGGCTGGGTTCCATTGATAAAGTGCAGTAAATAGTCATCTACCGAAATTGAAAAACACTAAATGTGGCTCAAAAAAGATGGCTAAGACAGATTTTAGGAGTCAGTTATAGAGATCGGGTCTAAATCAAGGAAATCTTATGCCGAACTGGGAGTCAACCCTTTAGCAAGATTGTGACAGAGCGTCGCATGGGGTTTGCGGGACATGTTCTGCGACAAAATGAATTACGCATAATAAAAGTTGCGATGACATTCTAGTACAATTTGGCGCCACACATTTATGGAGGTCCTCAGAGCAGGTGGCAAGAGGCTTCAGACATTACCAGTGACAGATTTTTGTGGAAACAGCTTGATGGCAAATGCGCCGAACGGCGCGGAAAGGTCTAAGTCAGTAAGAATAGCACATTAGGTCTTCGAAATAAAACTTTTTAATAGCAGGAAAATGCAATATAGATACCCCAGAATATGCATTTGTTGACTTTCAATACCAGAAATAGTGCTCCTAGCGCTCCCCCAGGCCCCTACTGGCAATGGCGGCGAGTCAACAATTTTTCCACTAACTCCAGGAAGACCCTATTCTAGGGCACAATAAATTAGAGATGGGAAACGAACCGAACCCGAACCGAACTCGAACCTCACTTATGACCGAACCGAACCCGAACTTTGAAACTGCTTGGTACGAACCGAACCGAACGAACCCTCCTTTTCTTAACCGAACTAATTTTGCAATTATACATCCCTTTTTATATTTTGGGTTTTCAAAAAATTACTTAAATATTTTATTTAAATTCTAATGATTCCATTATACTTTGAAAACTTGGGAGGGGGTGGTGGTGGTATTTTGAAAAAAAAAAAAGCGGCTCGCTTTGATTCCCATGGGTTTTTCCGTACGTGCCGACTCTCCCCTAACCTTGAATTTTCGCGGGCTGTTTGCAATATTGGTTTTGAGTCGAATAGGCGCCCTCTAATTAGATCTAGATCTAGATTCAAGTTCCTAGTAAGTAGAAAGTTGACATTAAAATATTGTCACTTTTATTTGAGATGGCTGTTAGTTGAGAGTAGAATATTTTTTGCCGATTAGAGAGTGTAGATATAAATAAGTTCATTTGTGTTCTAGTTTAAAATAAATTTTAATTATCTTCTATTAAGTGATTTATTTTTACAAAATTGTGAAGTATTCTATATGAATATTATCAGTGGCGTAGCAAGGGAAGGGGGGGGGAGGGTGAGAAATGTAAAATCCCCCCGGGCCCCCAAATTAGTGTTTTTTACAATAAATATTCAATATTTCGCAAAATGCAGGGGCCCCCAAAGAGGTCCAGCCCCTCCCGAGCCCCCAAATGATGAAAACTTCCTATCTACGCCCCTGAATATTTTTTACTATTATTCTGTTTTGCATTATTGATCATCAGTATTTTTAATGCAGCGTTTCTCAAACTTTGGGTCCTCTCCAGTGGATGGGGATGGTTAGTACCTTGAATTGGGGGATGGGGAGACGCAACTTCTTGACAAAAAGGGGTGTCATAAAGTGTGTGTGTGTTTTTTCTGGTGGCGGTAAGAAGAGGTTAAGCGATTGATTGGTGTATATGCATTAAGGATGATGAAATTAGCGTAATGCAAATGTGAAACGGCAGACAATCTGAAAGAGTAAAGACGTTGTTTTGTGGTGACCTAGATTTTGTTTAAATATCAGTATATTTCATTAATATTACAACTCTATCTCAAGTTAAATATGTGAATATTGTAATAACAGTTAGGCTATATTGAGTTGTTCACATAAGAACTTTATTTTAAAGTTTATTAAGTTTATATATTATTATAAGGCTTGTCTTCGAGCCCAAAGATTAGTGAGGAATGCAGTTTTTCCCATGACTGCGCAGGCCCTGCTGTGACCTACATATTTTGCCACATCCAGGGCAAGCATAACCACTGTTCGCAGGTGGTCGATTTAGTTTTTCTTTTCGCGTCTGCGTTTGTCCTCGGCAGCTGATTTTCTTTTGGTCTCAAATGTGTATCCCGTGGACTTCGGGAGTGACCTCCAGCTGACTCGTTCTAAGACCGCATGCCACCAGGCGCTCTCTTCTATGTCAGCCAAGGAAAGTTGACGCCTAAGCTGGTCTTTGAAGCGTTTCCGTGGGGTGCCTCTGTAACGTCGACCACCTTTTAGCTCACCAAAAAAAAAGACTGCCTTTGGCATACGTTCGTCTCCCATACGGGACACGAGCCCTGCCCAGCATAACTGTCGGACCATAAGAAGTCCATCTATACTATCCTTACCGGTAAAAATATAAAACGCCTATATTGGTTCAATTGTACTAGCTGTTTGTAAGCGACAAACCAACGACCAACTAACAAAGAGAGGGGGCATCGAAAAAAAAAGTTTTATTTTTATTGTAACTTATCTGAATATTAGTATAATTACATGTTTAAAAATTAAAATATATTAAGTGGAGATATCATTTTATCTTCTAATAAGACCTTGTCAACTGTAGACTGCTTTTTGCGAGGCGCGTATGCACAATATGGGTCAAAACGTTTTGAAGAAAACATTTTAAAACATCTCCGCTAGTGTGATTCTTCCGCATTTTTTTTGTCTCAGAATAGTCGAATTTCTTCCGTATATTGCAATTTATAATTGTGACAACTTATGTGTGAAAAAAATTCTCGATAGAGACGTCTTTACACGAAGAATATTTGTTTAAAAAGATCACGCCCATTATAGAAGTACGTGCGCAATATGTAGGCCTACCTAGAATGTCCCTTGAATAACTCTATTGGCCAGGTCTGCCTCTTTATTATTAGATTTAATATGGCCCTCGACTTTTTTTTTATTATGATGAATAGTGCGTTCTGAAAGAAAGCACATCGATATTAGCCTTTTTAAAAAATTCGCTTAGCGCCGAGTCACGCCCTGAATTAAACCACTTACCGACTTGAGCGAAAATCTGCCGCATCTTCATTTCTATCTCCATTAAGAAATTTTTACAACGCTTTAAATGTATGTAGGCAACATTATTTTGGCAAAAGTATTGCCCATAGGCCTATTATATATTGCAAAGTATTTGTTTTATGTAAAAATTAAATAAAAAAGTTTTAACTAATAAATTGCATTAAACCTTATAACTTAATTTTGCTATTACATAATTTGATAACATCGAACCGAGCCGAACACGAACTTTAGACCTGACCGAACCGAACCCGAACTATACTCGTCATCGAACCGAACTCGAACTTAAATCTGACCGAACCGAACCCGAACTTTAAAAGTTGGGTTCGATTCCCATCTCTACAATAAATGTCTTCCGAAAGAATGAAGGGTCAGAATGTAATAAAGATTATGTACACACACACACACATGCATACAAACAAAAATATTTTTTTCGCGGGGGGGGGGGGGGGGTGTCGGCCGAAAAAAAAAGTCCTGGCTACGCCCATGGGAGCTATGATTCCGAAAAAAAAGTATTTCTTACCAGGGCACTATGGGTTACCTTGTTTCCAGAGTACCAGCCACTAACTGTAAGAGAGTCTACTATTATGGTAGCTGCTAGATAACACGAAGTCTAGGACTCCAGACATAGATACGTGTTGACAGATCTAGATGGACACTATTCCTTATAGTTTTGTGTCAGATACTAAATACTGATGTCATGTTTGTGTAGACTTTGCATATTTCTATCTTTTGAAAAAGAAACATGCTTAAAACTCGTTTCATTGTGTGAGTTATGTAGATGATAAAACAATTGAGTCGAAAACCTTGTCTGCATAGTCTGGCTTTAACACACTGAATGACTACACAACACACATTTCGTGAACACATTTTTACAGACGAGTTACAAGCACATGTAAACATAAGAACGACAACCGATACAGTAAATAATGTTCGCAACAATGTATAGTAAAACAATTACATTGCACGTATAGTTTTATCTCAATAAAATAGTTTATTTTTAACCATACCAGGTATTTATTTACTTACTTATCATACCTTTAAAATATAGAAAAAAAAATAAAGTAAAACTTTGTTTGTGTTACCATTGGAGTGGTTACAGGTAAAAAAATGGAAAACATCTAATAAAGAAACTCACTTTTGAATGGTAACAAAAAGAGATAGACCTATATATGAGAGTAGGCTGCTGTAAGTACAAGCAACGAAGTACATAGACATAAGTACTTACAATGTATGTGGTGACAATTAACTTTTTGTTAGTTATTTTTGTATCTGTAGGGGTCACATTTTCACGGGTAATATTCAGACGATGTTTTCTGTCCCATTTCCCAACCTGTGGATAGAAGATATCATCTCAAGAAGGAACAAAAAAGGACAATATGCCTACTAACACGCAGCCAGAAATACTTACTAACATACATCAATCCAAAAAGTCTGCCATCAAGACTTCTGTTTAGGAGAGAAAAACATATTGCGAACTGTACAAAAGAAATAATCTTTATTTTATTACAGAGTAGTTCATGCCTGGTCGTGCTGTTTGGGCGCTGGAATATCGTTCGGACTTATCGAAGGTCCAGGGTTCAAACCCTGCCCGCTACAATCCCCCATCGTCCTGCGAGATGCTTGGACTAGGAAGCATATTATCTTCAACTCTAAAGAAACATCCGAAACATGTTAAAATGTTAGTAACATTTTTGTTACAATTTACATAAATATAATCCTGAATATTTACCATTTGGATTTCTAACCCTTACAGCCACAATGTGTCATATGTTTCAATGTGTCATATGTTTCAATGTGTGTCGTATGTTTCAATGTGTGTCGTATGTTTCAATGTGTCATATGTTTCAATGTGTCATATGTTTCAATGTGTCATATGTTTCAATGTGTCATATGTTTCAATGTGTCATATGTTTCAATGTGTCATATGTTTCAATGTGTCATATGTTTCAATGTGTCATATGTTTCAATGTGTCATATGCTTCAATGTGTCATATGCTTCAATGTGTCAATATGTTTCAATGTGTCATATGTTTCAATGTGTCATATGTTTCAATGTGTCATATGCTTCAATGTGTCAATATGTTTCAATGTGTCATATGTTTCAATGTGTCGTATGTTTCAATGTGTCATATGTTTCAATGTGTCGTATGTTTCAATGTGTGTCGTATATTTCAATGTGTCGTATGTTTCAATGTGTCATATGCTTCAATGTGTCATATGCTTCAATGTGTCAATATGTTTCAATGTGTCATATGTTTCAATGTGTCATATGTTTCAATGTGTCATATGCTTCAATGTGTCAATATGTTTCAATGTGTCAATATGTTTCAATGTGTCATATGTTTCAATGTGTCATATGTTTCATTGTGTCATATGTTTCAATGTGTCATATGTTTCATTGTGTCATATGATTCAATGTATTATCAAACGAAACTTTGAAACCTCCGAAACTGAAGCGTCATTTTGTTACAAATGGTGAACTAAAAAACGAACCTGTAGATTTCTTTAATTGTCAAACAAAACTTGTATACCAATCAGCAGAAAATTAATAGCAATGCAACAACAGTGAATGAAAAAAAAAACTTTTAAGGCTTCCTGCTTCATATATTATGGCAATACGAGCAGACCAGAGCAAACAGCGCACCTGATTGCAGAGAGTTTGATTATGGCAGCGGCAGCGGCTTTAGAAATATGAAATTTGGGCAGACAAATCAGCCTGTGTCAGTGTATGCTAACTTCGTTTAGCTAGTAAAGGGGTACCTGAACTGAAAACGTTTGAGAACCTCTGTTTTCTAAACTGTTGACCTATTTATACGCCTTCGAAAATTTCCGTACAGTAGAGTAGGCCTGCCCCCTCCAAAAACGATTATTTTAATAACAATGAAATTATTTTGGGGTACATAAAAAAAAAAAATAAACGAAAAATAAAATTGTCAATAAAATAAATGAAACTTATATTATAAAAAAACATGTACTTGGAATAATGAGACAGATAAAATTGTTTGTGTTTAGATGACACATTTGGTTCTCTAGGTGTTTGTGTTTAGATGACACATTTGGTTCTCTAGGTGTTTGTGTTTAGATGCCACATTTGGTTCTCTAGGTGTTTGTGTTTAGATGACACATTTGGTTCTCTAGCTGTTTGTGTTTAGATGCCACACATTTGGTTCTCTAGGTGTTTGTGTTTAGATAACACATTTGGTTCTCTAGGTGTTTGTGTTTAGATGACACATTTGGTTCTCTAGGTGTTTGTGTTTAGATGACACATTTAGTTCTCTAGGTGTTTGTGTTTAGATGACACATTTGGTTCTCTAGGTGTTTGTGTTTAGATGACACATTTGGTTCTCTAGGTGTTTGTGTTTAGATGACACATTTGGTTCTCTAGGTGTTTGTGTTTAGATGACACATTTGGTTCTCTAGGTGTTTGTGTTTAGATGACACATTTGGTTCTCTAGGTGTTTGTGTTTAGATGACACATTTGGTTCTCTAGCTGTTTGTGTTTAGATGACACATTTGGTTCTCTAGGTGTTTGTGTTTAGATGACACATTTGGTTCTCTAGGTGTTTGTGTTTAGATGACACATTTGGTTCTCTAGGTGTTTGTGTTTAGATGACACATTTGGTTCTCTAGCTGTTTGTGTTTAGATGACACATTTGGTTCTCTAGCTGTTTGTGTTTAGATGACACATTTGGTTCTCTAGGTGTTTGTGTTTAGATGACACATTTGGTTCTCTAGGTGTTTGTGTTTAGATGGCACATTTGGTTCTCTAGGTGTTTGTATTTAGATGACACATTTGGTTCTCTAGGTGTTTGTGTTTAGATGACACAATTGGTTCTCTAGGTGTTTGTGTTTAGATGACACATTTGGTTCTCTAGGTGTTTGTGTTTAGATGACACATTTGGTTCTCTAGGTGTTTGTGTTTAGATGACACATTTGGTTCTCTAGCTGTGTGTGTTTAGATGACACATTTGGTTCTCTAGCTATTTGTGTTTAGATGACACATTTGGTTCTCTAGCTGTGTGTGTTTAGATGACACATTTGGTTCTCTAGCTGTTTGTGTTTAGATGACACATTTGGTTCTCTAGATGTTTGTGTTTAGATGACATATTTGGTTCTCTAGATGTTTGTGTTTAGATGACACATTTGGTTCTCTAGCTGTTTGTGTTTAGATGACACATTTGGTTCTCTAGGTTTTTGTGTTTGGATGACACATTTGCTTCTCTAGCTGTTTGTGTTTAGATGACACATTTGGTTCTCTAGCTGTTTGTGTTTAGATGACACATTTGGTTCTCTAGTTGTTTGTGTTTAGATGACACATTTGGTTCTCTAGCTGTTTGTGTTTAGATGACACATTTGGTTCTCTAGGTGTTTGTGTTTAGATGACACATTTGGTTCTCTAGGTGTTTGTGTTTAGATGACACATTTGGTTCTCTAGGTGTTTGTGTTTAGATGACACATTTGGTTCTCTAGGTGTTTGTGTTTAGATGACACATTTGGTTCTCTAGGTGTTTGTGTTTAGATGACACATTTGGTTCTCTAGCTGTTTGTGTTTAGATGACACATTTGGTTCTCTAGGTGTTTGTGTTTAGATGACACATTTGGTTCTCTAGGTGTTTGTGTTTAGATGACATTTGGTTCTCTAGGTGTTTGTGTTTAGATGACACATTTGGTTCTCTAGCTATTTGTGTTTAGATGACACATTTGGTTCTCTAGGTGTTTGTGTTTAGATGACACATTTGGTTCTCTAGCTGTTTGTGTTTAGATGACACATTTGGTTCTCTAGATGTTTGTGTTTAGATGACACATTTGGTTCTCTAGATGTTTGTGTTTAGATGACACATTTGGTTCTCTAGCTGTTTGTGTTTAGATGACACATTTGGTTCTCTAGGTGTTTATGTTTAGATGACACATTTGGTTCTCTAGCTGTTTGTGTTTAGATGACACATTTGGTTCTCTAGGTGTTTGTGTTTAGATGACACATTTGGTTCTCTAGCTGTTTGTGTTTAGATGACACATTTGGTTCTCTAGGTGTTTGTGTTTAGATGACACATTTGGTTCTCTAGCTGTTTGTGTTTAGATGACACATTTGGTTCTCTAGATGTTTGTGTTTAGATGACACATTTGGTTCTCTAGATGTTTGCGTTTAGATGACACATTTGGTTCTCTAGATGTTTGTGTTCAGATGACACATTTGGTTCTCTAGCTGTTGATTTGTATCTGAACAGCGATTTTTTCGACTTCATGTCTAAAACTGCAGAAAAAGTTGAACATAATACATGGGTATAGTTAATACAACGCGTTCCCCTTTAAACTCTTCCTGTACCCGCGTACCCCACTTTGGAAAACACTGATCTAATTGATGATTGGTAAAAGGCCAATCTCTCTTTTAAGGCCTCAAGGAGGAGGTCTTTCCGTTTCGTTAGGTATATAAGAAATTCTCCACATGACCTATATGAATAGAGTACACACTATATCCAATATAACTTATCAAATGTTCTTTAAAAATTATATCTGACTAACATACCTAGGCTTACTAAATACATTTTTTTTTCTTTTTTTTTTTTTAAATTCCTTTAGAAATACTAACAATTTATATATAAGAAAACACTTAGTTTAGTCATAGAAATACTTTTTATAATATTATTTTAGAAAAGAACAAAAACGTTTACATAAAGGTTTTTAAAATATATAGTAAACTCACTTTACGTATTAATATAGTCTCCCCTGATTTTTTAATATTAATAATAACTTTTCGTACGCTTACATGTTAAAAATCAAACGGTTCACTTTCAGAAAACAAAATAGTAGCGGTAGCCGTTGCACCAAACTTTACATGATTTAAAATATCAATGATAGCTGATATTTAACCTTTTACTAGTTTTTGTGATCATAAACAAGACAGACGGACAGACACACCAATCAATAGTGATTATGGCTATTCCCCTTTCGGGACATTGAACATAATATATTATTGTGTTAACTTAATTAAGATTCTATATAATAGCTCATATTCATTTCATAAGTTAACATAAACAAATAATACAAAAAACTGCAATGTAATCTTGTGAGAAAAAATAATGACAGAATGGAACTAGGTCAAGGAAAGGAAACAGGTCATAGCCATAAGATTGTCTTTTCTTTACCATTATTAAAAAAAAAAATTAAATTACGTCAAGGGTTACAGTAAATAGATTATATATTGGTGATGAACAACGTGTTTGTCTCCCTTGTAAGACAACGCTTCTATGTGCCTGACTTGTTTATGTCATTAGCACGGGACCTTTAGGCTAGAATGTAAAAAATAAAATGGAGACTATGGTCTTAATAATAAATGACAGATTTATGTATTTAAAAAACAAAACAAACCAAAAATAATCATCTAGATGACAAAGATAAATTTCTCAAATTTATTAGAAAAAAAATGTTTTTTTACAACCTTCAGTGGTTTCTTCAGAAATAATGATTATCATGTTCTTGCCCTGAACTAATTGCAGAAATAATGATTATCATGTTCTTGCCCTGAACTATCTGCAGAAATAATGATTATCATGTTCTTGCCCTGAACTATCTGCAGAAATAATGATTATCATGTCCTTGCCCCGAACTTTCTGCAGAAATAATGATTATCATGTTCTTGCCCTGAACTAATTGCAGAAATAATGATTATCATGTTCTTGCCCTGAACAATCTGCAGAAATAATGATTATCAAGTCCTTGCCCTGAACTATCTGCAGAAATAATGATTATCATGTTCTTGTCACGAACTTTCTGCAGAAATAATAACTATCAAGTCCTTGCCCTGAACTATCTGCAGAAATAATGATTATCATGTCCTTGTCACGAACTTTCTGCAGAAATAATAACTATCAAGTCCTTGCCCTGAACTATCTGCAGAAATAATGATTATCATGTCCTTGCCCCGAACTTTCTGAAGAAATAATAACTATCAAGTCCTTGCCCCGAAATTCCTGCAGAAATAATAACTATCATGTCCTTGCCCCGAAATTCCTGCAGAAATAATAACTACCATGTCCTTGCCCCGAAATTCCTGCAGAAATAATAAATATCAAGTCCTTGCCCCGAAATTCCTTCAGAAATAATAATTATCATGTCCTTGCCCGAAATTCCTGCAGAAATAATAACTATCATGTCTTTGCCCGAACTTTCTGCAGAAATAATAACTATCATGTCTTTGCCCGAACTTTCTGCAGAAATAATAACTATCAAGTCCTTGCCCCGAAATTCCTGCAGAATGTCAGGGGATAGCAGCGGACTAGGTTTGAACTCAGGACCGTTGTGATGAAAGCTTAAAGCGCATACCGCACGATTAATCACATTATGTGACAATGTAGAAATAACAAATTATTTCAAAAATAGAATGAAGGGAGTTTTATGGAGACCTACGCATGCACTATGTTTGATTGGATAGACAATACAACTAGACTCTATATATACTACATTGTTAAGTAGCACCCATCATTCTGTACAATTTCATCACATCGAAACAATATCACTGTCATCATCCACACTATCTATTGATCAAATGTTGACGTCTAGATCTAAATGAAATATTACTCATCAATCTAGCTTACAGTCGAATGGAACTCACCACTTCTAGCCCTTTGGGTGTCAAGGATAGTAGGTCAAGGACAAAATCCATTCTCTCTCCACCATCATACTTGATCAATCCGGATAGACCTTCAATTGCACTCTGGGAATACAAATATAAACATATACCTCTAGGTCAAGGTCAGAAATATTTTCAGACGAAGAGAAGATAAGGAAGTAACAGTATACAGCTGGAAGTCATTGATAGTAGGCTCACAATAACAAGTTTCGGTGTACTGGTGATGACCAGGCTACTGTTACAAAGTTTACTTAGGGAAATGAACCGAAACATTATTTCTAGTCAATAAATGAATTGCATTACTTTTGGTATCTCAAACTAGGGGAAGAAATAGTACTTGACAGAAGAGGTGTTGTAAGTTATATAGGTCCCCTTTATGGATTGCCGCCTGAGGCTTATTATCCTAACTAATTGATACACTTAATATAAGCTTTTTTTTTAATATATTTTTTTTATTTTTCTTGTTTTTTTTTTTTTTACATGATTCAGTATTTAAGATGCAAACATTAAAAAACTAAGATTAAAATTATTTTTCTTATCAGAAGTCACGTCGCCTTCTTCTTTGTATTTTACTAGCCAGCCTTATGCAGCTGTTCAATGTGGAGCTCTTTTGCACAAGTCATGTCTTAAAATGTATGGACTAGATTAAAACAATTGACATGCCCGTAGATTATATGTGTTCTAAAGAATTTTAGTTTATTTATAGAGAATAATTGTTTATTTTAAATCATTTTAAATAAAAAGAAAGAAAAACTGTAAATAAATTTTTAATTAAGGCTAATATTTGTAGATGATATTAAATAAACCGCTATAGTAATAACTTTACATACAAAATCAGGCTATGCAATATTGGTCATAAATCTTAGGGATTAAGATTTTTTTTTTTATTTTTAGAGATAAAGGGACTGCAATAGGGAATAAAAATAATAAAATTCGAATTATTAGTATGATTGTCTCCCCTATTCTAGCTTTTGGTTATGCTACATTTTAGATCACTATTTAGAAAAAAAAAATCTTGGACGGAATACATTGATTTGCTGGGTAAGACTAATGCAAATATTAAACATGGCAATTAATGATAAGAAATGATAATTTCCTTTAAAAAAATATCTATATTAACGTTCCAGACATCTATAAGAGGCTATTCGTCTAATGCCCAGTGTCCAGTGGATGTACTTACTGACTTCATGTAGTTCAGTAAACTGTTGCCGTGCCTCCAAGTGTACATTTTGTCACATGGTTGGTTCATGGTGGCCACCTCCTGGACCTTGGAATAGGCCATCAGGGCGTACGCGAACAGCTCATAAGCATCATAGGCCAGGGCCGTCTCTGTCTGTGAGGAAATACAAAGACATAGAGGTTTTTACACATCATGGCTCAGCACTCAGGTAAATAGATTTATAAGCTTTAGAAGTTTTTAAACCAAGTGACCGTCCATTACATGCACGGGGGGGGGGGGGGGGGTATTGAACGAAGCAGGACGTTTTGGCCCTGCTACAAACATTCGGGTATTCTATTAATTACGTGTATAGTTTTTTTTTCCTATAATTTCCATGTATTTATTTTTTTATATATATTTGTTGGGGTTCTTTGACTTTCAAATCTGGACTCAAAACATTTACAATATAGTGGACTATGTTTTATTCAGAATATTGTTATAAAATATTTTAATGTAATTTTTTTTTTTTTTTTTTGTATACAATGACACTAATTAGATCTAGTACTACAGAAGGGACACACAAAAAAGACACAAAGAAGTAACTGTAAATGTTTAGTGTCAGCCTAATGTGAAGTTCACTATTTCACTTCATTGCAGAACTTCTGAGACGATTAAACCTTGCAACTAAAACATAAACCTATTGAAGTTTGTAGAAAAATATATCTCTCAGTCATTCAGCCTTGTCTTTTATGCACAAAACCATTAACTTTCTTTGGATGCATACATTTAAGTAGACTTTCTAAGAACTCCTCTTTCTATACATAAGGTAACACCATACATTTTTTTTAGAACATTATTTTGATTTTGAAAATACATAATAGCAACAAAATAATTGATCAAAAGGCAAAATTAAATTTAATAATTTAAAAAGAATATATATATTTAGCACACACAAAAAAAAACTATCTAACATTGAGGGTAAAGTAAAACATTTTAAATATAAACACAGTAAGAGTTTCTCTCTAAGATTGTCAAAAGGATTCAAGACCGACATCACTAGCCTAATGATTGATGATCTAAAAATTAGTGAAATATTATTTCAAGTTTTGTTCATGCATTGTCTAAAAAAAAAACGAAGCTTCTTGTTTTGTCTGTCCTATATAGAACAACAAAGTGTGGTTTGGGAAAACTCAACTATGACATCAAGGAAATATCATTGAAAACGTCATTAGAGAAAGATGGAATTGAAACAAAGAAACATACTTAATAAAAATAAAGACATTTAGTTATCAGTTCATTATATTCTCGAACTATTTGGTTCTTACTATTACTGATATCACCGCCTATTGGATAGCCTAGTGGATAATGATCGATCTGCAAATAAATCAAGATTTTGAGTTATCTGGTATTCGCTTGTTAGAATTTCCTTTTTTGAAAAAAATAATCATATTTTTAGTTATGTTTCTGCCAGACTAATGCAGTAATGATAAGTAATTTAAACTTGAAGTTAAAAAAAAAAAACTCCAAGAAATTTGAATATTATATATTGATGCAGTTTTTTTAAACATGTAAATTGCATGCAAATTATCTCCATTTTAATTAGGCGGTGGTTAGGGGAGATGATCAGTTTTCAAATAACTGACACCTACACGTATCCACACATGGGATGAATCTTTAAAAAAAAAATAATAATGTAATGATCATGCTGGAAATATCAAACACTTATCTATCTACCAGATATTCATGTTAAAAAAAATAGTAAAAAAAAATATAATTGTGAAATACCAATAACGTATGCGAGGAGTTTCCCTGTCGGCAGCCAGCAGAGGAAAATAGGAATATGTTTAAATGGACACCAATGCTTTGTGATTATAAAAGTATCAATTTCAGGGGAGGAGATATTGTATTAGCTCTCTGTGATTTTATGTGTGTTACAATGGGAATGGAAACTGGATTTAAAGTCATTTTCGTTTTGCTTTGTGCATTTTTCATCTTTACTACAAAGTTTATAGACCTATCATCTCTGTCTATCTAATACCAATAGTGTGCATGCTATTTATCCCAAATACCATTCTCAGATCAAGTTAAAACATTGCACACATTTTCATTGTCAATGACAACACATGAATCAATAAAAAGTAACAACAATTATTTGATTAATTAGTCGTAGTAAATTAATTTTATGTTAGACGCAGTAACAACTAAGGGAGATAAGCCCCGGTGTAGAGACCATGGACGTTGTTTACAGACGTGAAAGTAACAAAAGAGATGTAAACAACCTTATAGTTCTATATAACTCTGTTCAACAGTTTAGTGGCCAATAGGTCAACATTCAATCACGGAGGCTTGAAACCTCACAGTTGGGATGCAGCCACTTTTTTTTATTGCCTTTTTTTTTAAAATGTGAATGAGAGTGAGAACGAGACTTGTGTGCAATAGATGTATATTGATATTTAGTTGTAGAGGACAAGTTTCGACTACCATTAGGCCTTATATCCTTTGATTATGTCTTTATAACTAGTGGCTCTCTTTCTCCCATCTATCTATCTATCTATCTATCTATCTATCTATCTATCTATCTATCTATCTATCTAATCTATCTATCTATCTATCTTATATATATCTATATATATATATATATATATATATATATATATCTATATATATCTATATATATCTATATATATATATATATAATGATAATTAATATTATTATAATCTCTATTATGCATAGGTAAATCTGTCTTACAATGTATGAATTATACCAAACAAAATATGATAACTATAGAAAATCAAAATATACACTCCCACCAGATTCCCTTAAAAGTTACATGTGCAATGTGTCTGTCTGATGGTTGAAATATATTTAATGATTTGATGGCCAGGGGAACAAAAGAGAATTTCGTGTTTGTCTTTCTCACCGGTGTCTTGTGGGTCACAAACTCCTGAACCAGAGGCTGTTTTTTTTATTTCTAAAATTCTTTTTAGCTTCCTTATGAATAGTCCAACAGCTGCTCAAATGCGGTTTGTTTGTTTTTAGCCAATGACCTTACCAGCAGTTATTAGTATTAAATGAAGTTTATTTTTTATTTTTAATGTTTAGATTGCCCTACGAGACAGTGAAATTGAAACATAATTCACTACAGATGGGAGCATCATAAAACATGTTCCTTGGTGATAAAAGACACAATGTCTCATCATGGAGCACAGTTCAATAAAAGAAAATGCTAGAAATGTTGATTCAAATGTTTTTTTTTAAAAGAGGTTTTTTCCTTCAGACTGATAGAGGAGATACAAAGTAAATGTCAGTTGAGAATGACACATCTAGACCCCGTGCGTTCTGCCCTGTACTTAAACAGCCCTACGTGTTTGACGACCATGAAGTGATCAACTAATACGTGGTACTACTCCCGTTCTTGCTTGATCACTACTAACTCTCGGCTGATACGATCCTGGCCTCACCTCAATTTCCGCGTACCCCATAAGTGGTGATTCGTGTCCCTTTTTGGCGTGTCTCAGCCAGTCTGTCTTGACGTTGACCACTTTATCTCTGGCAGGGTCTATCAGACGGTACGCTGTGATGTTAGCGCTGCCATATCTGTAGTCTTCAAGGTCCAGTAAACCCAGATCCTGAAATGTCACGCGAAGTTTTAAAGTCATTTAAGTATGAATGAGAACGTAGGGGCATATCTGGGAGTGTTGGGAGTGAGGTGAAATAAAGTGGGTCGTTCTAAAATAGGTCAAATAAAGTGGGTCGTTCTAAAATAGGTCAAATAGAGGTGGGGTAAGAGGGGAAAGCTAATTTAAATGGGACGAAGTGGATCTTGGAATAAAGAATTATGATAAACAAAACGATGGATAGGGGAATTGTTCAAAGCTATAGAAGATACCCACAATCTCAAATGCTCTTCAATGATACTATATGAATGTAGGAGTTCAATGATATGTTGAACACCATATCATTTTGCTGAAAGGCTTCAGGAAATGAAACTGAATCTGTTGGAATATATGTCTTTACTATAGATAGTTTTCTGCTATATAATGTGCAGGGTCAATATGTAAAATGTGTTTGCTTAGTCTTTAGAGCCTATTGAGTCATAGAGCCTATAGAGTCATAGAGCCTGTAGAGTCAATGAGCCTGTAGAGTCATAGAGCCTATAGAGTCATAAAGCCTGTAGAGTCAATGAGCCTGTAGAGTCATAGAGCCTATAGAGTCATAGAGCCTCTAGAGTCATAGAGCCTGTAGAGTCATAGAGCCTATAGAGTCATAGAGCCTATAGAGTCATAGAGCCTATAGAGTCATAGAGCCTATAGAGTCATAGAGCCTTTAGAGTCATAGAGCCTGTAGAGTCATAGAGCCTGTAGAGTCATAGAGCCTGTAGAGTCATAGAGCCTATAGAGTCATAGAGCCTGTAGAGTCATAGAGCCTGTTGAGTCATAGAGCCTGTAGAGTCATAGCGCCTGTAGAGTCATAGAGCCTATAGAGTCATGGAGCCTATAGAGTCATAGAGCCTATAGAGTCATAGAGCCTGTAGAGTCATAGAGCCCGTAGAGTCATAGAGCCTATAGAGTCATAAAGCCTATAGAGTCATAGAGCCTGTAGAGTCATAGAGCCTGTAGAGTCATAGAGCCTGTAGAGTCATAGAGCCTATAGAGTCATAGAGCCTGTAGAGTCATAGAGCCTGTTGAGTCATAGAGCCTGTAGAGTCATAGAGCCTATAGAGTCATAAAGCCTATAGAGTCATAGAGCCTATTGAACACTTGAACAGACCGTTTTGTCTACTAATGATTTTTTTCTAATAAGGTAAACAGAGAATACATTGTGTGACTGAGTATAGAGAAGACATTTTGTGACTGAGTATAGAGGAGACATTGTGTGACTGAGTACAGAGGAGACATTGTGTGACTGAGTATAGAGAAGACATTTTGTGACTAAGTATAGAGGAGACATTGTGTGACTGAGTACAGAGGAGACATTGTGTGACTGAGTATAGAGAAGACATTTTGTGACTGAGTATAGAGGAGACATTGTGTGACTGAGTATAGAGAAGACATTTTGTGACTGAGTATAGAGGAGACATTGTGTGACTGAGTATAGAGAAGACATTGTGTGACTGAGTACAGAGAAAACATTTTGTGACTGAGTATAGAGAAGACATTTTGTGACTGAGTACAGAGAAGACATTTTGTGACTGAGTATAGAGAAGACATTTTGTGACTGAGTATAGAGGAGACATTGTGTGACTTAGTATAGAGAAGACATTGTGTGACTGAGTACAGAGAAGACATTTTGTGACTGAGTATAGAGAAGACATTTTGTGACTGAGTACAGAGAAGACATTGTGTGACTGAGTATAGAGAAGACATTTTGTGACTGAGTACAGAGAAGACATTGTGTGACTGAGTATAGAGAAGACATTTTGTGACTGAGTACAGAGAAGACATTGTGTGACTGAGTATAGAGAAGACATTTTGTGACTGAAAACAGAGAAGACATTGTGTGACTGAGTATAGAGAAGACATTGTGTGACTGAGTACAAAGGAGATATTGTTTGACTGAGACGTACTTCTGTGTTTTCATCTCTTCATTATTCTTCAATGTAACTAATCATCCTCATCTATCCCCTTCTTTGACTTGCTTGCTTCAATGTACAACACTAGTCAATAAATATCTATGCAAAGAGTCGGTCACGTGACCCTACTTACCAGTGTAATGAAGAAATAATGAAAGAGCTCAGATATCATCTTGATCTTTAAAGCCTGGAAAGTAGAACAAATAAGAGGACATTGTATTTATTTACAACCTGATCACGTGACACACATTGCTATGACAACAAAAAATTAATTTCCCTCTCAAGTTTGTGTCTTATCTTCTTATCTTATAAAATACAGACGTAACGTGTTAACCAATGACTTGAACTCTGCCAAGTCATTGGTTTTCCTGGCTGCCTCAGGCTACCAATTCCATGCTCTAATAGCACTAGGGAAGAAGGAGTATTTGTACAAATTTGTCCTAGCATATGGAACGAGAAATATGCCTTTGTCTTTGTGTCTTTCTGAGTATTTTTATTAAATTTTGTTGTGTCAAAATACAGACGAGAGTACCCATATGTGAAGCTGTGAGGTAGCTACATTTTAGGCTGAAACTGGATCTCAATTCATTTTTGTAAACTTCAAGTAGTATATTATCATATTAAAAGAAATGTGATTCAGATAAAGAAAAATAAATATTAAGATAATCAAGTTGAATAAGTATTCAGAATAGCAGCATTAAATAAACGTCTGAGGCAAATGTCAATCCCAAAAGGTACGACTGAACCACGTATGGCACAGTTCGGCAATATAGTAGAGTACCAAGGCCCTCAGCCAGCCTTCAGAGCACACAACATGAAATACCTTCTACCCATTTCTATCGAGTCTGACAGCTAAACCTTAAGAATCTTTGATGTCATTGTGTAGCTCCTAACGACGATACAGAGAGTCAAGATACAAGTGGATCAAAGGATAATCTCAACTTAGGAGATAGCCCAGGGTCACTAGTCAATAAAAAAAACAACTCTCAATCCTATTGAATTGTAGCAAGCTCGTGCTCTTCTTCCCTTTACCAAGTAGCACTCAGGGTTGGGAACAGACTCGCTGGTACGCATCTTTTCATTCATTGAAAGCTGAATTCTAAAAACAAAATTTGTAGTGAATTGTTAACAAAAGCTCATTTTAATGCCGGTTTTAATGTGTACTTTTATAAAGAACTGCGTGGTGGAGACCGTGGTCAATAGATGTAATAGATTTATACAAAGTAAAACTATTACCATAGCAGCTCTTCTTTTTCTTTGGTAATAATAGAATCCAATAAATAATAAATACAAATAAATATTTGAAACCTTTAGACGTAAGAAGAGTGGCTGTGGTTAGTAAGTAAAATAATTCATTCTTTGAGTTTGGAGATAGATAGATAGATAGATAGATAGATAGATAGATAGATAGATAGATAGATAGATAGATAGATAGATAGATAGATAGATAGATAGATAGATAGATAGATAGATGGATGGATAGAATTTATAATGTTTTACACACCAATCTATCTATGTCAACATAATGTTAGCAGCATGCTCAAGAGATCCAGACATAGATTTGTTTATATCAGACATAGATTTGTATATATCAGAAATAGATTTGTTTATATTAACATTACATTTGTAAAACAGACCAAAAGATACTTGTAGTAAAACAAAACAATAATCAAAATAATGAATTATTATTTGCTGTTATTCTGTTAAATATTGCTTTGACTTCTCCATTTCTATTACGTATATCTGTAACTAATCACAAGTTCTGATCTGCAGCAGCGAGAAGATTTTTCATTGTCCTCTAGCGCTGTATTTGATTATTTAGCAAAAGAAATGACTTGAAAATCAAATCCCTTGGCAGATTTCTCCTTCCGAACATCTTTTCTTTCTTTCATTTTCTTTCCCTAAACACACATCTACGTTTTCTTTCTTTCTTTTTCTTTCCCTAAACACACATCTACGTTTTCTTTCTTTTTTTTGTGTTCAAACGGAAGAAGGGAAAAAAAAGGTAAAATGAGGCTTATAGAATGTTTTTCTAGGAGCCTGGAAAGAGCATTGTTCAACCACTCCAGCCATGGGTTGTCTATTGTTTCTACTGTCCAACCACTCTAGCATTGCAGTTTACAATGATTTCAAGTTGACATGAAAAGTTACTTTCTCTCTCCATTTGAAATGGTTTTTTTTATTTCCTCAATTATTTGGTGAACTCGAGGAAGTGTTGGAGCAGCTTGTACTTCATCTAAGGAGCAGTGATTCTCAGCTTGTACTTCATCTAAGGAGCAGTGATTCTCAGCTTGTACTTCATCCAAGGAGCAGTGATTCTCAGCTTGTACTTCATCTAAGGAGCTGTGATTCTCAGCTTGTACTTCATCTAAGGAGCAGTGATTCTCAGCTTGTACTTCATCTAAGGAGCAGTGATTCTCAGCTTGTACTTCATCTAAGGAGCAGTGATTCTCAGCTTGTACTTCATCTAAGGAGCAGTGATTCTCAGCTTGTACTTCATCTAAGGAGCAGTGATTCTCAGCTTGTACTTCATCTAAGGAGCAGTGATTCTCAGCTTGTACTTCATCTAAGGAGCAGTGATTCTCAACCTGCACTACATCTAAGGAGCAGTGACTCTTATCTTGTGGCTTGAGATACATTTATCGATTCGAAGTCTTTGCAATGGACGGCACGTCAGGAAGATGACAAGAATACGTTACTAAATCATGTGGTAAGGATAGGTCCCGATATTACGTAACAGCAGGGGGGGACAAACACATTTGTTACAAGGAAGAAGGGAGGGGGTCTGAAGACTTGTAACATAAGATAACATCAAAATATTCAAAAGAAATAACACACTGTTTTAGAGTATTATGTCATTTCAAGGCTGGTGTTTGTTAGATCACCACTGAGAACCTTTATCCTACACTAGATTGTTACCGCGGTTTATAAATTAAATTATTATTATCAACAGATGCAGTGACACCTTGACTATCGCGGGTCCGACTTTCATTTACCATGGGTTTCAAATGATATAAATGGAAAAAAAATACAACGCGTTTTTTTTAACACCATGGGTTTTCCGGCGTCCGCCCGATTTGTTAAAGGTTGTGGGGGGGGGGGGGGAGAAAACTGAGGAGGGTCCAAAATCGTGTCCAGTTTCTAGTGGCAGAGAAGCACTGCAAGTGTGCACTACAGTATTTTACAAAGCTAAGAAAGAAACTTCGGTTCTGCCTCTTCGAGTGGCATGACGTCAATTTCCTTTAAGCTGTAAATACACCGATTGGTTCCTGTTACAGCACTATTATGCTGAGGATAAGGAAGTCATAAAAACTGTTCCTTTGTAAACCACTTAACAGACTAATTGACTTTATTTCATTCATGTATTTAATGGTGTTGATTTAGTGTGATGTAAATCGCCTGTAGAGCGGTTCTTGTTATAATTTGTTGCAAGGAGCCTTTCAAATAGATTAATTATTAAACATTTCGTTAACCGTTTTATTGTACGTAATAATGCTTATATCTAGATGTAATTACTGGGTATTTTTAATACTACAGCAATTGTCTATTTTCTGCTTTTCTGTCGTTATTACCAATTCATTAATCTTACAAATGTAATTCAATACAGTAAACGTCAATAATTATTATTAATTGAGAACGGCATCTGTCCGGATAATTGAACGTTCGGATAATCGAATGCGTAATAGTATAAAGAGTCCATTTCACCGACAATATAAAAAGAAGGTTCCTATGTGGTATAGCAACGTAAACATTAAAACAAACATATTACGCAAATCGTTTGGCTTCCAGAGTTCGAATCCCGGTGAAGACTTGGATTTTTTAAATTTCGGAATCTTTGGGCGCCTCCGAGTCCACCCAGCTCTAGTGGGCACCTGACATTAGTTGGGGAAAGTAAAGGCGGTTGGTCGTTGTGCTGGCCATATGACACCCTAGTTGACCGTAGGCCACAGATGACCTTTACATCATCTGCCCTATAGACCACAAGGTCTGAAAGGGGAACTGTACTTTTTTTATACAGGGGAACAAAGCGTTATACGTAGTAACCTACCATGTTTGAAATAATCGCTGAATTTTCGCTGCACACCAGCAAGACCATTTACATAGCGTACTGTAAAAAAAAGACAGTCCGGATATTTGACGTTCTGGTTAACTGACGTCCGGATAAAGGACGTTCTATTGCTACAAGACTCAAAATGCTCCAAATGTCCTCTTAGCGTCTTTCATTAAGTTCTAGGGCTTAAAGTGAGAAGTCGATTTTGTATCTTCCAAACTGTTTTTCTCGGAAGAACGCTAAGAGTGTAATCGAATACGACAATCTGTTGACTTACCGCATGGAGAATCTTTGTTATCGATCTCAGATCACAGTCAATAATGAATCGAAACTCTCCTCTCCTTTTGAGGTCCTTGAGAACGCTGACGTAATCACTGTTGCTGATGGCCTCCAGCTTTCTGACAGTGATTTGAGGCGTCTTGATTTCATCGGAGGTTTTCAGTACTTCTTGGAGCCTGGTCAAACCTGCAAGTTTATTGCATTCCGAAATTAAACTTTACCAAATAATAGTTCTTTAAAACCATTTCTAATACATAGAGTAAAGGCCAGCTTATATGTACTTGACATTATTTTGGGTGAAGATCACAACCCAAAACCAAATACAATTATTAAAATGCATCTTGCTATCTTATATATTTTATGTAAAACTTTAAAGCTAATTAAACGCATATTTCAGTTATAAAAAAAAATGTTCCTATAGTTTTCAATTCCATCGTAAGAGCACTATTTTATAATGAGACAGATCCCTATGAGGCTGTGCCTTATTACGTCATTATCTATGTTTTGACACTCTTGATACTTTTACAAGACTTATCCAATCAGATTGAGGTATTGAGATCAATATGTCTGACAGCATTTTTATCAGTGAACTTTATGACTAAGACTTTAATTTGTTGTGTAAATCTCATTTTTGCCTTGATAGCTTCCTTGATTTTTTTCTATACTCTATCCATATATTATCTGCGACCCGCGCATCTTAATTTGAGTATCACTGATATTGTCACTGATATATATAGTTCGTCCATCGTGGGTCGATGATGACCACTTAGTCATCCAGGGGGCTGAGGGCTTTGCACTGGGGTTTTATGCCCCCTCATGTGGCTGGTGAGACCTATGTGAGCCCGGAATGTTCGGCTGCACACTGGGCAAGTTATTCCAGCTGGAGCTAGTGTCATTGGCCTTGCTTTTCTTCTCTGGCGCTTTTCTTCTGCCAGCGTGGTTCTCTTTTCCTCAGCAACCTGTGTGCCAGTTTTCACAGCGCGACGCCATGATGCTCTGTCATGTGCCTCTGTCTCCCAGGTGGCTGGGTCTATGCTGAACGCCTTCAGAGAAGTTTTGAGGGTGTCCCTGAAGCGCTTTCTTTGACCACCTTGCGAGCGCTTTCCTTTCGCTTCCATTCTGCAGACGTGTCCTGCCCATGGCAGCCGAGACTGCATCAGGGTTGTATGGATGCTTTGCAGACCCGCTCTGATATAGTGTATTAGAAACAACGAGCCGACCCGCGGCGTAGCATACGCCCCCACCACCATCTTTTTCATTGTGAGCCTCGCTCTCTGTCACTGCGAAAGTTAATTAGGGTAACTCTAGTCCGACTTGCAGAAATAAAAGAGTTATCTTTCAATGACTTTTTCACTGTGGTGTCCCGCATGGTTGGGCCACGAAGAGAATTAAATATATATATGCTAATATATTTAATTGGCGCTACTAGAAGTTTTGATTTGATAAAAAAATCAGTCATGAGCATAATGTAAGTCTTCAACTGTGAATTCATCATTGAATTTGAGTAATAGAACTTATGTATCAGTGGTTAGTATACAGAGTGGCTTCAATATTTTCTATGATTTCTCCTTGAACTATTACAATTTTTTTCCAGAGGAATTCTGTTCTTATGTCGTGTCCATTAAGATTCCCGGTATACAACTGGAGATGACATGAACAGATCCTACTCCTTTACATGCCTGTACGTATTTACCAACGTCTTAACAGATATTTATTTGTATTTCTGTCAAAGACCTGTATAATTATGTACGTTCACATAGATAATATTAAATGATAATACAATTATTCATTACACTGACTAAAGCTAGAAGACATAGGCTCCTACAAATACACCGCAGCATTTATTGACTTTGTAGACTTCTCATTTCTTCTTGGAACTTTGGTGCTCAAAACAAAAAAAGTAGAAACTTCCCTTACCATCGTTGTTCTCATAAAGAATGGTGAATTGATCCCAGCCCCAGTGCTGAATGGCGTCCTTGTACGCCTTGCTCAAGGTCAGATAATGGGGGTATAAGTTGATGGAGAAGTAGTCTCTGTTGTCTCGTGCGTCCCAGCGCCACTGGAGGTGGGGGATTTCAAAGGCGTTACAGATGGACTGGACGTGCCCCGCGGCAAGAGACGACACTGGGCCGAACATGGCCGCGATACCAGTCTGAGACATGCGACATACTGAAAAAAAAAAAAAAAGAAATGAAAAAGATCTAAAGATTCTAAATGTCTGAGAATGTTTTCTAAAAACAAATCTGAAGGGAATGCAAATCAAAACTGTTTGGAACATTGTGCAAAGGCTCTTCTCGTACAGCAGACTAGATCTAAATAGACTTCAGTTTCATCTGTAACGATTGAAAAGAAATGGAGCCAAAATATACTTTCATGTCTTTGCATTACACAGAAAATATACAACAATCTACCGAGATATACGAAACTTAGAGAACAAATTAAGATCAATTAGTTTTAAAAAATTAATATATTTTCCTAAATGTCCAACCTCACAAAAGTCTTGTGGTTATAAACAAGTAAAGTGTAACAGAAGAAACTAGATATTAACTTATTATTCTCCTTTAGGATAGCCGCTACACATTGTATGGAAGGTCCATTGTGTTTTATAAATACCCACATACACAGAGTTTTACAAACACCTACTAGTGTAAACAAAGGACTAAAAGGTCAGAGTATTGACTTGTACTGGTGAAACCATCAAGACCAGTGTTTTTTCCTCCAATAAAGATATAGTTCTTGCAATATTGATTAATTAATTTGATCTCTCTACAGCTCTATTGATTGATTTCTATTTTGAATTATTTCTCTCTTGATTGATTTCTTTAGCTCTCTACTGATTGAATTCTCAATTCTTTAATTTCTTTATTCATTTTTTTTATCAACTGATTTATCAAATTATTCATCACTATATGGATTAATCTGAAAGAATTAGTTTATCTATTGCTTGATTTCCTTTTTTAAAATTAGTGCATCTATTGATTGATTTCCCTTTTAACTGATTTCTCGTTGGATTTTTTTAAATTAATTGGTCTCTATTGATACTTCTTATCCTATTTATTGATTTTTCTATCCATTGATTTCTCTGTTGATCGCTTTCTCTGTTGATTGTTGTATACCAAGTGTTACTTTTGATCTAATAAAGGCGATGCTAATGAAAGAAATTATTTCAAGGTCACATCACGATAGTGTCAAGATGTTGAAGGCATTCTTTTTTTTTTTAATGAATATACAGATATTTATTTACTCCAGGCCCCGTGCAATAAGTGTGTGTGTGTGGGGGGGGGGTACGGATAAAGAGAATCTATTGTCATCGTTAGTCCATTGTAGAAATATACCTGGCCCTGATATGACACTGGCCCAGGGCCCCGCTTACATCAGAATCTTTTCAGCCAATGCAAACACGCACAAACACGCCTTAACACCCACCAACTGTTTTTTCTTTCTACTGTTTTTTTGTCCTTATGTCTGAGAATGAAGCTTTCTCCTCCAAGAGGCGGCTGTACATTACGTCATACATAAGGGTTAACAGCTAATGAAAGTTAATTAAGTTCGAATGGAAGTCGGAGACAGAAAGACTTCTGCTAGCGTTACGCAATGAGTTGTATTTGGTTTCAATTCCTTTTTTTTTTACTTCAAAACTGGCTGGAAAATCATAAAATATTCGTCACATGATTGCCGTGTTCTAGAATCCAAATTCTTAGCCATATTTTTTTAAAATCCATTAACCTTGTGAAATCTAATTATTCAATTATACCTCAATTTAGGCAGAAAAAAATTATATGCAGCTCTACAAACATAGGAAACATGCACATATTGCTAACTGGAAGGGCAGTAATCACTGGTACATTTAAATCTTTATTATATACATTGATTATAATTTAAAATAGTAAACAAGATACTAACTAAACCTTAATGTACAATTTTATACAATAAAAGGTATAAATAATAACATTTTGTCCAGCAGCTTTAGTTTTTGAAACAGTATTTGGAATTATTATTATTATAATGTAAATTTAGTGTATTGGAAAAAAAAAGTTGCATTTATATTTTAAACACTTTACTTATCACGTTGATACTCTACTTCTGTATTTAGACAGAAGGCACTTTACTACGCAACTCTAACAATTAACACTATAATTAGACATATAACAATCATAGACTTCCCCGTAAAGTCCCTGTTATCAGTTGGAACTAATAAGTATCGACTGTAAGTGTTCAACAAACGGTATGAGGCCGCAAAAACAAAATGAGGCTTAAAGAATTCAATGGAGAAAAAGGAATAAACGAGTGCAATTATGCAAATTAATCAATACCAATTTTTTTGTAAACTACATATACAATTTAAACCTGCAAATCGAGATTTTCAATATACAATGCAATGGGCATAACTCCTTGACATCTTCAGTCTATGTTATCTCTACACGATAAATTTTGGTTGATAAAGTTAATTTCATTTTATTTATGTTTGTTTTAAAAGAGGTTTGTACAAATTTTATTCAAGAAAAGTATTAATAGATCGTCACACCTACATCTATTTTGTTGAACTTGCTGTAGCTACAACCTAACAAAAGTTTAGTTGGACTGCCTGGAGCTAAATACCAACGACCGTGAAACCCTAGAGTCTTATGTTTACCTCTCTTCAAGAGTGGATAAGATTTGAATGTCATTATCGCCATGCTTACCTTTCTTCTGTGCCTATAAGATTTGAATGTCATTATCGCCATGCTTACCTTTCTTCTGTGCCTATAAGATTTGAATGTCACTATCGCCCTGCTTACCTTTCTTCTGTGCCTATAAGATTTGAATGTCACTATCGCCATGCTTACCTTTCTTCTGTGCCTATAAGATTTGAATGTCACTATCGCCATGCTTACCTTTCTTCTGTGCCTATAAGATTTGAATGTCACTATCGCCCTGCTTACCTTAGTGTATCTATTGTTTCTTCTGTGCCTCTAAGATTTAAATATCACTATCGCCCTGCTTACCTTTCTTCTGTGCCTGAAAACTATCCTGCGGTTGTATTGTGTCTCTGTCCACTATCACCACCATGTTCTGAAACAAATTGAGGTTTAAATTTTCTACCGCCTTCTCAATGGCACGCCAATGTCCTTCATACTCTTTCTCAACCAACGCTCCTGAAATAAAGAATCAAACATCGAATGAGTAAATCGCTCAGTTTAGTGTGATTCATTTCGCAAGCATTACTTAAAAAAACAACATTTGTTGGCTTTCAAGTCTTGCAATGACATCAAGACTTTACATTGGACCAAGATCTCATCTAGAACACTTTAGATCTGCACTTAATTAGTATTCATTAGATCTGTAGTTTTTTACAATTTAAACAGTTCAACAAAATGAACTGGCTTCAGTTCATAAGCATCCATCTCAATCATGACTTAATTCATTCTTCTCTTCACGCTTTGAAGTGTCTGTTGTAAGTGTATGAGTCGAAACGGTAAAATTTCTCTAATTCAACTCTAGATCGGCTTGTGATGTGGTTATATGGCACTGAGGATAGCGCATAGAATTATATGCACGAAGATCTAGTTCTATTATCCTATAAATATGAACCACAGTCTTGTATCCGGTCCTTCTTCCACGAAACTTGAATACATTAAAAGATTTAAAAAAAATAAAAACAAAGCATTTTATGAAGTAAGTATCGGGGTTAAAGGTCGTCGTATTTTTTTTTCAAGAGCATACAGCCTTGCGTTATTCCAATAATGTAAAAACCCAACAGTGCAAAAGGTCGAAGAGACCGATTCACAGACTGGCTTCACTGAAGCCACGCAACAGATATAGTATAGGTCTAAAGTACAGTCGCCTGCGATATCGAGGCTGGACCAAAAACCGTTCTTAACTCCTATCCTATACGTACAATTATTTGTAAGCTGAGTAAGCTCCATAACTTCTCTGTTAAAATGTAAAACTTGGCCACTCTAATTGTAGGGGTGTTATGTGCATCTGTGATCAGCGCAGTTGTAACACTCAGAGGGGAAAACGAAAGGAGACAGCGTCGTCTGAAACGCCTTTAAGGACAGGCAACCCATCCAGGATAGTAGACGTGTGTGACCTAAACATGACCCCTCAGTTTGTACACGTGGAGGCTTCTTTGCGTATTTCATGGAGGTTACAGGAATTTGTATTATTGAGAAACAACAAGATACATATATATGTCACTCTGTGGACGACATAGATCAGCGGTTCTTCACCTTTTAAGCTCGGCGACCCTTTTAACTATCCCCCACTCTGCCGCGTCCCCCCCCCCCACACACAGCAATAGAAGAATTGACAAAAACAATCCATATTTTCGATGGTCTTAGGCGACTCCTAGGAAATCGTCAATCGACCCCTGACATAGATGCTCTGCAGGGACAGAAGAAGAACTAGCTGACTTAGTGATGTGCACAGACAAGCCTTTCGTAGCATAAGGCATGATAAGGATTGATAACCATTGCCAGAAAAGGCTTGTCTTTCAATGAAATCCCATCCAAGGTTAAAGACAGAAGGAATGGAGAAAGAAGGTCAAAAGATCTTGTGTGGTGCCCCCCCCCCCCCCCCCGCAATGATTCAACTGACTAAAGAATAAGATTTTCGTGATCAGATATAAAATCACTCACACACAAACACACACACACACTCAAAGCAAAAACATTGTTTGAAAAAAAAACACCAGAAGTCATCGAAGATAGTCTCACCTTTATGAAAGATGTGTTTATTTCCCTTGTTGGTGACCGCTGCCATGGCAACCGCCAAACGTGGTTTTTTGTTTTGTTTTAAATTGAATTTATTCTACGCTTTGGATAAACAGTTAACGTCTCTAAACAGCTCATTGTTTTAGAGATAACTTGACAGCGTCTCACTTACAGTGTGTCCAATAAATAACACATTCCAACAAATGAGCTTTGAGTACAAAACAAAACTAAAGACAGGGGCAGATTGGCTGCCAAAATCGGCCCTGGCATTACTTACTATCGGCCCACATCTTGAGTACCATTTGAGAGGTATTCATTTGTACGTGTCGTTATTATAATGTTACGTTTCTCTTTCTCCTAATCAGGCCTTCTGTAAACACTGCTAAAACTCAACTCAACACATCAAGAACTTGACAACAAGAGCTCCACAATATCGGGTACTTTAATAATGAGTGAATAAGTAGATAACAGCCAATACTAGACAATTGGCATCAAACACAACAACTAAAATGTCACTCTGTACATCACCGTACAAAACTCTACTGTCTCTCTTTCTGGACTCGTACATCAACACCTGAGGACTCAACCAGGACCGACTTCATGGCTGACTAACAGTCCCGGTCTCGACGCTCTCCGGTCTTGAACTGCCTTTTCTACACACTGTGTCCTCGTACACGCAGGCTTTCGATCACATGACCATAACATTGGTCATATTTGCGTGTAATCATGTAATCGTAGTACTGTCCCTTGTCCATGGCCGGCTGACCTGAGTGATTCACGTGTGTGTCAGCTAAGCCTATAGTTAACCCTTTTGCGCCGCCAATAGGGTCATAATATATTAAGCTTAATAATGCATCGAAGACTAAAATCAGACATGCGTTAGTTGACTTGACGTATTGTATTTCTAAATAAATATAGACTTAGAGGCTATATGAAGTCTTAAAGTTACAAAGATAGTTTGTGTGGAACTCAAAATCCTCCCCAGAAATAGTCCACTTAGGCAGGTAAAAAGGCAGGTTTCAGTTTTTATTTTCTGGGATGCATTTGTTGTCCTTAGATAAAAGGATCATTAGTTGCCCATGGTGGACCTTCTTAAATCAATAAACAGCAAAAATACAGAAGTTTGCAAAATATTTTAATGGATACTAGTGAAAATATGGAGGATAATAAATGAAAGAAATTCCAAGCAGCCTTTTAACTGTTTGAAAACTATATCGCTACAATGTTATTACTAGAGTTGGTTTCTGCCTGTCGGAAACTGATTTTTGATTAGATTTAGAATGTTCTGAGTATCTCTATCAGCTAAAGTACATCTTGTTTCTACAACTACATTCACTGGCGAATGTCAAAGTGTAATATAATTTTGGCCTAATCTCTCGACAAGTACACGACCAATCTCTTGAAACACTCAGACAAACACTCCGACAAACACTCCGACAAACACTCAAACAAACACACAGACAAACACTCCGACAAACACTCCGACAAACACTCCGACAAACACTCCGACAAACACTCCGACAAACACTCCGACAAACACTCAGACAAACACACAGACAAACACACAGACAAACACTCCGACAAACACTCCGACAAACACTCAAACAAACACACAGACAAACACTCCGACAAACACTCCGACAAACACTCAGACAAACACACAGACAAACACTCAGACAAACACACTGATGTTTTATCTATTAGTCTTTCCTTCTCGTGTTTCTTTTTTTTTTCGGACATTTTTGTTCTCATCCTTGTTGACACAGCATTGTGACCAGTGGTCACCCAATCAATAGGTCAATCAATGAGCCAAAATAAAACCTTACTACGTGGCCTTTCATGCTCCTCCTCAAGCCCCACCTCTTTCTGTGATCTCTTTGATTCAGACTTTCGTCAATGTTGACCAGGAGAAGGGGTGAGATGACCAGCCGAGGGGGGGGGGAAGAACCAGTAACATTACTCTTACAAGGGTGGTCATAACAACTAAATAGAAATAAGAAGAGGGCTGAAGTTGTGGTCAGTTTCAAATGGTCAGTCATTAGGAAGGAGGTAGGTTGTCGGGATTGATCTAGTGGTCAGTAAAGGGAATTAGATTGGGGGGGGGGGAGAGGGCTATAAAGGCTTGTATAAATTGAGAAATTCCACGACCAAATGTGACAAGTTTTATTTTGATGTCATAATGTACAGAAGAATGTATACATGATAAAGTGCGTGCGCGTGTGTGTGGTCAAGAGTTAACAGAAAAGAAATAGGCCTACAAGACTTAAGGACGTGCTTAGAACAGAAAATACAATTTACATAAAACCAGACCAGTAAACTATTGCTTTGATAAGCAGACGTCATCTCTTTGTCTTTCGCTCTCTCTCTCTCTTTATATATATATAATGTGTGACAGAGGTGCCCCCCACCCCCATGTAAGCTCTATAAAGAACAACTCAGGCGCCATTTCGCCCTCACTGGCATAGAGGCAAGTAGCTGGCAGCAGATGACCTCTGAAAGAGACAGTTGGAGAGCTCTCACAAAGGCTGCTCGACATACGGTTGAGACCCAAAGAAAAGCCATTTTTGAAGACAGGCGAAGAAGACGGGAAGAAAACTTAAATAGACCCCCAGCGGACAACGGCTTTGTCTGCATAAAATGCTGAAAATAAGTAGGTCGCAACTGGGCTTGCTTAGTCATGTGAAACACTGAATAATTTTTCGGAATCGAAGGCCAGACTTTTCTTAAACTGTATATAGAGAATGTAGGAGTGAATTGGTTAATTTGCTGATCAAAGATCTTAACATAAAATTCTCTTTTGTTTCTTATTTTCAAAGAGGCGCATTATTTCCCGCTATTATTATTAAAAGTTTGAAATCGATGTTAAGTAAGATAAAAAAAGTGAAAGTCAACATTGACCAACAAATTTCTGTCAAATGTTGCTACATGAAAAGAACCAGGAAATCTACAAATCGGCTACATTTAGAGACATTATGTCGCCCTTACAAAACTGTATAAAATACGGCCATATTTTGTAGCCGAAATACCAATAATAGTAGTCAGTAGTCAGTAGTCAGTAGTCAGTACATTTTTAAGCTTCCCTCTCACTTCCTTCGTCTAAAGATATTTGTGTGTGTGTGTGTGTGTGTGTGTAATGTACTTACCTATTAAGAGTCTCTCTGGCAGCGACGTGGCCAATTTCACCGCTACCATGACGATGACAATCCGGAAGTGTAAATCATAACGAGGCTGCATTCCTAGAGTTGGATGAATGGAAGGTTTCAGGACCTTGCTAGATGTACGCCCCAGAAACGGAACAAATGCTGATGAGGGCTGTGTTGGGATGTCGTTGGAAGGGTTGACGCTCCTTTATTCAACCATGTCTGACTAGTTGCTGAAAGACATTTTTAAACACAAGAATTAAAGAATTTCAAATTAAATATTGGCAATGTTCCTCATCCTTAAATATTGGAATCCGTCTTTGAAGTTCTAACGTAGTATTTAATACATTTAGGAATGGCAATAATTTCTTTGTTTAGATTGAGGTCTAGGAAGGAGGCCAAATAAATGGGAGATCCTTGAACTAAATGTACACGCATAATTGGAATTCAATGTTTGATTCTCAGAGATGTGCAACTTGGTGACTCTGCCTATAGTTATAAACTTTGGCCAGACTGTTTTACACGACTGAAAAGTTTGAAGTCCATTTAGGAAGTGTGGAAATAACAGTATTTACATTGGATATTGAACATTCAATAGTATTATATTTTCCAATATTTATTTATTAATATTTCCGGAGTCTAAAATGACGTAGTACACATTTATAACTTGGAAATCGTAAAACCATAGACGCCCAAGGGCCGCTTGCTTATCTCCCTTTTACGAATAAATTATTTTGCCGCCTTATTGCCCTTCTCTAGTTCGCCCTCCCCCCCCCCCCCCCACTTACCTATCCCGGCCGCTGACTATGGGATCATAATGACAAACAAATGGCACAAATTAAACGCAATGAGACTGTTCTAGTGTAGCTCCAAACTGCGTTCTTTTTTTTCTTTTAGAGCGTCAAGAATCAGGCCAGCTGCAAACATTGACAAATGGACGGGGATGAATGTTTTTAGACAAAGTTTCGAGCAGTGGAAATGGAACTATCTTGTTCAGGGGACTGAAAGAGCTGACATGTGAGGGTTAACTGTTAGCCAGTGTACGTGATTAATGGCGAGCCAATTACTCACTGTTAACCCTTGGACTGTGCTCACGAGTCGCTAAACTAACTGTAGATTGACTTTGGGGGGCGGGATCGGAGGGTGGAAATAGGAGAAGAAGACGTGGCGGGAGGGGAGAAGTATGGTATAACAAATATTTATTGGACTAAGCTGATTAGAGCCGGTGAAGTCTGGAAATGACTTGGACTAGACCACAAGTGCTGGGTGTAGTTTGTTGTTTTTTTTCTTTATTGATTGAAGAGTTTGGAAATATTTATGAACTATTGACTGAATGAAACGATTGCATCTGAAAGACTTGATTTTGAAAAAAAAATCTTTAAAAGTGTTTATGAGAAATCTTGTAGATTAATTCTATTTAGATTTTTAAAAATGATTATATCAAGGCGTAGTTATTGTGACACTACTGGTTCCTAGCTTTAGTGACTGCAGGGCGAGTGGAAGACAGGACTGACCATCCTTAGTGTTTGCTTCGTTTTATTGTTAAACGAGCCAAAGCGTTACAATTAATAAATCTGAGAAACTTTTATTTTAATTAAAATTAAAGAAATTGTATAATTGTTCCCTCTAATATCGATCTAAAAACAAGAAATACATACAGCTGACCACCAGACAGTTCAAATAGCGAAACAAAATATTTAATTTAGTTATGTTTAGGGCAGGATTTAGGTATGTGGATGCCCCGGAACAGAATTATTGTGGAGACCTTACATTTTTTCGAAAGCTTGAATAAAAAGCTACTTATGAATATAAAGTACAAATATCTAAAAGCATGTTATATTGTATAAGAAAGTACTTTTATAACTTGTATCCCATTTTCGTTCCTTTATAACAAAAGATTATGTAATATGGATATTTAAACAAATGTTTAAGGTTTACGCAATTTAATTGTTGTAACGAAAATACGAGCACACTATAAGCGGACACTTTTTAACCACGATCGTGTGTTGTCAACTGAAAGATTTAAGGTCTTGTTGGTAAAACTGCGAAACTAATGTTACAAAATAATAATTAAAAAACAATTAAAGTTTCCCATTTTGGATGACACTTTCTTGTGGAGTACCATGGGCTGTAACCCCGCCTTACCTCCCTTTAATCCGGTCCTGATTATGTACAACAAAAAAAAAGATCATTTTTAAATCATATTAATTGCTCACGCTTTCTTTACAGTCAAAACATTCATTAAACATGGTCACACATCGCCAAAATATGGTCAACCATGGTCGAAACATGGTCAAACGTGTTTTCTTTTTTCTTGTTTAGTTTTTAATCTACAGATTATAAAGTGGCTGCAATATATAACATACTACAAGATTCCTTTCATAATCCTAAAACGTGTATATTTTGTGGTTTTTTTTTTTAATCCTTTCTTTTTTTTTGTTCTCCCGTATTATTTACGTGTTACTTTTACTGTACGAGCCTGAATGTTTGCTGTCGGTCAGACTAGAATACTTTGTCTGCTTCGATGGTTAAGGTCACTAGAGAAACCAGGCTGGATCAATGGATCTAAAATTGCTCCAATCAAACCTTAGTACCTTCACTGGTAGCTTTCAAGTACACTTGAGATAAAAACTAAAGTACCACAACTTTGGCATTTGTTGAGAGAGAGAGAGAGAGAGAAAGAGAGAGAGAGAGAGAGAAAGAGAGAGAGAGAGAAAAGAGAAACAATATGACAAGAAGAAATAAATGTATGTTTAAAAGGAACAGATAAGAAAGTTAAGCTGAAAAAAAAAGAAAGAGAGACAGACGGACAGACCAGACTGGGAGTAAGGTAGAGACACAGAAATAGTGAAAGATAGAGAGAGAGAAAGATGTGAACAGAGAGAGAGAGAGAGAGACGGGGTGCGAGAAATCAGTTATCCAGTCTCTGTAATGTGTCTACCAAGGTCCCCTAAAATCTCCAGTGAGCCGTTAACATGGTAGAAAAAGGAAATTGTGGACCGTAGAAGCAGGACGTCAAGGGTGAGAGAAAGAGAAACGAAAAAGAGCTTTCATTACATTTAATACGGTAAATTGGTCGCTATAGGAGAAAATAAATGTAGCTATTAACTCTGAGACAAAACTACAATGACAAAAACAATGACATCACAAGTACGTTGACATCACAACTACGATGACATCACCTGTAAAATGACATCATAAGTACAATGACATCAAATGTAAGATGATATCATGAGTACAATAACATTATAAGCACAATGACATTACTTATGCAAAGATATAACCAAAATCATTACATCACAAGTACGATGTCATTTTATGTGAAATGCCATCAAAGATGCAAAGTCATCACAATTAAAGTGTATTGGCGCACAAGAACTAAGACATCCCAAATACGTCATCAACAAACAATAACATCAAAAGTTTGACGACACAAACGCGATGACATCACAAGTTCGATGACTTCACAAGAACTATGACATCACAAGTACAATGTCATCACGGCAACATCCCCAAAACAATGACACTACGATGACACCGCAAGTACCACGACTTCACAAATACCATTACATCCCAAAGTCAACAACATCCTATGTGCTATGTCGTCACAAGTTTAATGACATCCACAGGATGCAGCCTTATCATAACATCTTTCCTGACATCGTATTGAGCCATGTCATCTTTCTCATTTCTCGGTAACCACTTGCAGAATTCCGCACAATTATCCGTCCTCAGAAAACATTTTCTTTGAAGAGCCTGACGGTGTGAAGAAATGAGAATGTTATTTTAGTTGTAGTCAAAACGAAATTAGCTTCTCTATCTGGGAGGTGCAGCGGCCACAATCTGCCCATTCCATGGGAGCTTTTGTTGGCCACCCTTATGAAATACATTCACCATCATCTCTAGCAGACGGCAGGATATCGACCACAAATGCTCACTTGAGGGAAGAAGAAGAAAAAAGTAACGTATTTCACTCAGCAGACGTTAACTGAATGTTAAGACAGGCCTGGACAAGAGTAGGAGAAAATACACAGACAATTTGATGGCCATGAACTCGCCGCTAGCAAACATTTACGTCAGAAGGTCTGAATTTTCTTTCCGAGATGCGATGGAAATCAAGGCCAACTTGGATATTTTCTACTATAAAAAACATGAAGACATTGTCTTCGATGCCGACGATTTAAGTAGAGAGTGGTGATTCTAAAAAATGTGGGCCATTTGGAGTAGAAAGTGAATTTAAATTTGAATGGCATTATATGTTTGGATTATTTTGTTACTAGATTATTCTCTCTGTGTTTATGTGTGTATTTTATACATGTTTCAGATGTTCATCAAATTGAAGATGATTGTGTTCTACCCAAACCTCCAACAGGACGGCGAGGGATGGAGGGTGGGGTGGGGTGTCACTAGACCTGGAAGCTATCCTGTGTATGTGTGTGTGTGATAGATAAATAAAAAGTATAGATCTGACGTTTAGAAGTAAGAAGAATATCTGTGGTTAGAGAAATAATCTGTTCTTTCTGTTTGCGATACATAGATAGATAGATAGATAGATAGATAGAGAGAGAGAGAGAGAGAGAGAGAGAGAATTTCATCACCAGATAACAGGTTGAGTTCGAGGCCACTAGTCTCAGCAATAACTAATTGCAAAGAACTTGAGCTTTGCGCAGTCTCACTCGCAAGATTGCTCAAAATGTGTATGCACTCTGGTGTTAACCTTCAAGACCTTGGGGGAAACACGTTTTATTGGGTGCACCAGACTTCGCCACGTACTGAGACCTTGTCTCTGGCAGCACGTACCAGGAAGTAAGCAGGGATAATGAGTGCCCACGTGTCTTCTTACAGGAGTCACTTCTCTTTGCTCCAGATTGTTTTTTGTTTTTTTCGCTTGACCTTGTCCCAAATTTGAAACATGTCCATCTTGCTGTGACACTCAGTACTGGGCATTTATTGCATAGAAATTAAAGAGAGTCAGATCAATATATACTAGTGCTATGAGTGAAAGTTTATACCTATATTAAAACAAAATGTGTTCTTACTTAATGTACTAGATGTACATATATTTTGTAATGTAAAAGTTATTCGCGAAAGTCCTAGCCGACGGATGTACTTCTCACTTGGGCTGGATGATGAAGAAATAGGAACAGTTAGCCTGGAATTACTGACCAATGGCCTAAACATGTTAAGCATCTTTGACGGACGAAACGGCAGCGGTTTTAATTTTTCCCTTAAGATTTTATTTCAATCTCAGTTTTGTCCGTCGTCATTTTATGAAGTCAACATGCGAATGAAATAAATAAATCAATAAATAAATCAATAAATAAATCAATAAATCAATAAATAAACTTATTTCTATGTTTAGTTCTACACATTTCCTCCATTTTTACACACCACTTTTATCTAGACACATTCGAACTAAACAAAACCCATGTTTGAAACCCAATGGAAGTTTTCTTTTTTGTTCCCGACAACATCGACTATGTGTATGAATTGTTAAGCGAATGAAGCAGTATTTTATAACGACTTTATCTAGATGGACAAATCGAACAAATTCTCAGCGTGACCATCAGGACCTGTTTATAGTTTTGTTTTATAATACTGACCTTGGGGGTGAGTTGTTTTATAATACTGACCTTGGGGGTGAGTTGTTTTATAATACTGATCTTGGGGGTGAGTTGTTTTATAATACTGACCTTGGGGGTGAGTTGTTTTATAATACTGACCTTGGGGGTGAGTTGTTTTATAATACTGATCTTGGGGGTGAGTTGTTTTATAATACTGATCTTGGGGGTGAGTTGTTTTTTTCCTCTTATAAATCTAAGTTTCACCCTCAATACAAGACCAACACTTGGAAGAACTAATGACTTTTGGAAATCAGTCACGGTCAAAATGTACCAGAGAGACCTTCAAATATTTGGATAGTAAATTGAGATGTCGAAGACTAGTGAGAGATAGTGAGAGATAGTGGGAGATTGTGTGAGATAGTGAGAGATTGTGAGAGATGGTAACTTCAACATATTAAACATTGGCAATATTATTTGAAGCATCTCACTTGGAAAAATTGGGGGGGGGGGAAGAAATTAATATCTGGGTGAATTTTACCATAATCGGTTTTTAAAAGCATTTACACACAAAAAAAAAGGGAAATACCTAAATTCGAACTCATGGGTCTTACCCTAACCCTACATACTAACCATTCTGCTAGTGAGGTGCTATAAAATATTATACAGTTATGCATTGTTGTTTGAAACATACTTTAAAGGGGCGACCTATAAAGGGGTTAAATTCTGCTCATACCAACACTTCAGTGGGTCAAGTACGATTTCTTTCCCTTATTCGAGATACAAAACAAAATAATTAATTACAATAGAAAATGAAATAATTGATTAATTTTTCTATATTGATTTTTGTGTTGTCAGAAAAAAGAAATAATTATATACTTTATATTACAGTGTGTGTTGAAGAAATTGTATACATCAAACTTTTAACCA
The DNA here is from genome assembly GCF_947242115.1 of Biomphalaria glabrata. NCBI lineage: Eukaryota > Metazoa > Mollusca > Gastropoda > Planorbidae > Biomphalaria > Biomphalaria glabrata. Next base: position 17,134,885 of record NC_074716.1, read on the forward strand.
GACCGACGGAGTGAGTTGATAAAAGCTTTATAATAATGTTAAGGAACACAGAACAAGCCTACTTAGTATAGGAATATGCATGTCTAGCCACATTCTCTTAATAAATAAAACGTATATAACAATTAACAAATGTGTTTCTTAAGACTAATGGATATTTGCATTTTTGAATTGTGTTCTGAATAAAAACAATGTCGGTTGATAAATGCGGAAGTTGTCGTTCCTGCTTGTCATTTTTACATTATTTTAATAGCTTTTTTTTTAAGACTCGTGTCACAGAGACAGAGAAAGACAGGGTTGGAAGGAGGGGGGAGAGAAAGTGAAAATGAGGGGGGGGGGGAAACCGCGATAATGAAAGAAAGAGAGAAACATGATAGAGAAATGGGTTAAATATCTGTTTGCTCTCCTTAGATCTATATATTTTCTAAGAAGTGCCATCCAATAGACAATTGAGGTTCTGTCTAAATACCTCCCCACAGAGTAGATCTCCCTAAAGAATATCGTCTTCAACTCACCACGTGATCTGGTCACGTGCTGCCAATTATAGTCTCCTAGCATCATCAGTCTTTTAAAGAGATACTGTACAGACACTCTTAAGCTAATTTCTTTGTTTTAGACTGTGTACGTGTGGATCCACAGAGAGTGTGCAAGTGTGCCTCCTTATAGACTGTGTACGTGTGCATCCACAAAGAGTGTGTAAGTGTGCAGCACGTGTGAGTGCCATTAAAATAAACACTAATACGGTACTTATTATTTACAAAGCTTATATTAACTCTTTCTGTCTGTTTGGTAAAAAGTGTGTACAGGTTATTTCTCCCACTCCCATTGTCAGATCAAACTGAAGCTTAGCACAATTATTGATTGACATAGACAAGACATAAATCAATATTTAAAAAAACACCAATTAGTCATTTAATTATTGGTAATTCATTATTTTGTTTAATGGCAGCAGGGGAAACTAATAAACTAATATTTCAGCGTTCAAACATTTGGCTAAATATGTTGGGTTTAGTCCCCTTAAATAATTGTTACCGCTATTTCTCCTTCACGCATTCTCCGATCAAGTTCATACTTTAAACATTTATTTTTTGTACCTAACAAAACATGAATACATAATGTGTAAAAAACTTAATTAGTCAATTAATTATCGGTAACTAATTATTTTGTTTGATATGGAATAAGGGAAATAGCTTGTACATTATTGGTAGATATAGTATTAAGGACGGAGTTCTTTGTTATTGTTTTTAAAGAGATTTTTTCTTATATATGACCCAAAACCCATGTATTAAATATTATAGCTAACATATTTAAGCATTTTGCGCATTAAATAAGAATACAGGGTGATAGATCAGACGGTGTTGTAGAGAGTACTGGGTCCTCTTTACAAGGGAGAGAAACAGGATTGAGTCAGGAAGAACTATGGAGTATATAGTGGTATATAGGTGGAGTCAATATACAAAAGAGGTAAATCAAATGAGATCCTTGACATTAGAAAAAAATATGACTTATAATCAAATCTGACTTGTGACTTTATTAAGACTATCTCTTAGGGGACTGCTACACAGAAGTAATAAATTGTCCGAACCCGTTCTCTCCCCTCTGACTGGCCGAATTCTTCCTCCCAGCGACACGCAATGACCTCCCTCATTGAAGACCTTGAGTGACTTAAGTTATTTCTATACTCTTCCATTTCATATCATACTTCTGGCAAAATCACGTTTACAATCCTTTTGAATGTATAGGTCAGAGTAAACTGTAGTCAAGGCAGGGACCTCGTTATAAAATCACTTTAACATTGGACATAATATGTGACGTCATCTTGCAATGTGACGTCACAACATCGTAGATATTAAACAATAACTTTTTAGATTGCTTGATGCCACAAGTTTGTTTGTTTGTAATGTGCGTTGACTCGAGTTTAGAATACATTAGAGCGTATATAACTTAAAACAGGGAGTTCTGTAAGGGGTAACTGTATCGACAAATACAATAGGCGTACACATAGAAGACCATGTTGGACCAAAGTAAAAAGACAGAATGTTTAGTTCATAAGACCTTCATGGGGTAGAAGCACGCGACAATGACAAACAGTAAACACATTTAAAGACTTATAGAACCAACAAGAGACTCAGAAGAATACGACTACAATATTGAAGATTTCCTTACAGGTACCTTAGGCAAATACACAAATAGCTTTTTTTTTATTCGATGTACTAAATGCGGATGTTTTGAAAAGAAAGTATTTTAATAAATCATATAGGCCTCATAATTCGTAGGGAACTTTTCAGCACTGTAAAATGACATTTCTAAGCTATTTTGTTCGTAGCACAAAGGTGTTTTTTTTGTTGCTTTTTTTTTTAGTTGGCAACGATGATCTTTCTATATGGCGTCCTTGACCTTGTTTATTTACTCTTTTAATTTCAAAATCTCTTTTCTTCGTTTCTCTTTCCTTACATGTTTCCATTACATCATCACCCCATTTCTTCGTATTGCTTTCTCTTTACCTTTTTTTAAAAATCTTTCTTACTGAATTTTAGTGCTAACAGAACATTGACGAAGAAATAGAAATAGAAATAAAAAACAAGAGCAGATTACTGTGATTAACGTCTGCTGTGAAAATCCCCACTAGAGTTACTTGCCATTTATTTTGTATCTCTACTGAATTCTAACAGCGGTTCTATGTAGTTTGGTATGATCATTATGTTTATACTGTTAGAGAAGACAGATGGAGCGGGTAAGAAGCCTAAGTTAGCCAAGTTAAGCTGGAAACACAAGGGACAATCTATCTGAAAATCAAAAGTCAAAGGGAATTAACTAGTTTTGTAAAGAGGATGAAGCACCCAAGATCTAAAGTATTTCCCCCTTGTTAGTATCGTGTATAAACCATCTGTAGTTAAATACTAACAATAACACCGGCGTATAATATCTACATGTCAAAACAAATCGAATACGACTATTAGAGTATTGCAAAGGGGAGTTAATCCTCACAGAGATTAGTTTGAAAAGAAAGACCAAGACACACAAGAGTTGGGGGGTGGGTAAGGGGAGGTAAAGACAAATGTAAGTCTGAAACGGTCGTGATGTAATCGACGGGGTGATCGATGGCTGCTTGTCTTTGACTCGATCGTCGGATTGGTTTTGGTCAAACGGCCCGGGACTTTACGGAAATGAGAGAAGGTTGAAAGGTCATAGACAGGTTATGAATTCAGCGTAACAATTCGATGGTGCGGGAAAGGGAGCTCACCCTCCAGGATCTCGTCCCACTGGAGAGTGCAATAGTGGGGGGGGGGGGGGGCGGTCCAAGACAGAAAAGTTTAATTTTTATTCTTTGCGTACAGATTAAAAAAACAAATTCTTTTAGTCTGTGTGTATGACACTAACAATCACAAGCGTACGAGTACAAATATTCATATTGCGTCTATAATTAGTATTAAAAACGGAATGTGGACGACTTAGTTAGGTCTTAGCTGATTGACATTTTGGGGCTTCATTTTGGTTATTCCGGCCTCATATTCAATGTTTGGATATCTACCGCTGATAGTAAATTTTTTAAATTAAGTTCACGGACTTTCTCTCTGAGGATCTGAACCCAGTACCTTTGGATCTAAAAAGAAACATTCAACGTAAATGTCACACGAAGGATCATACATGTTTTAATTATTTATGCACATTCAAATATACTATGAAGTGTATGGACTAATGGTCTCAGTAAACACATTTGAAATGTATCACCAGTTATTAAAAAAAAAAAAAAAAAAACATACTAATGTAGTAATGTAACTATATATATATATATGTATGCGAAGAAAAACTTCCACTTTGTATATTAGAAATGGCTCGTTACTTTGGGTTTTTTAAAGTTTTTTGTTTGTTTGTTATTGTTAAAATCAGATTTCTTGATTTGTCGTCTTATCTCCACCTCCCAAAAACAAAAACAAAAATAATTAATAAATAAAAAAGTATTATTCAATGATGCTATAGGATGTTATTTTAAACAGAACGTGTCTAGACTTATGGAGACTTGGGCACTTAAAGAATCGGTGACACAATATTTCTTTATTTGTTCGAAGGAAGGACAGATCGATAGCCCACGCAGCATGTTCGACCAGTATTTTCCGAAGTGGTATTCTGTGAATAATCATTTCTACTTAGCAACGTTGTATTCTCTGGACTGACGACATTACCTAGTAATCACTATGAATTCTTTGAACTAAAGGCATTGCCTAGTCACTATGAATTCTTTGAACTAAAGGCATTGCCTATTCACTATGAATTCTCTGAACTAAAGACATTGCCTAGTCACTATGAATTCTTTGAACTGAAGACATTGCCTAGTCACTATGAATTCTCTGAACTAAAGACATTGTCTAGTCACTATGAATTCCCTAGAATGGCATTGCCTAGTCACTATGAATTCTCTGAACTAAAGGCATTGCCTAGTCACTATGAATTCTCTGATCTAAAGACATTGCCTAGTCACTATGAATTCTCTGAACTGAAGACCTCGCCTAGTCACTATGAATTCCCTGAACTAAAGACAGTGCCTAGTCACTATGAATTCTCTGAACTAAAGACATTGCCTAGTCACTATGAATTCTCTGAACTGAAGTAACTTCATCTAGGATTTAACTATGTTCTTTCTGAGGGCAGGATGTTATTGCAAATTGATGATTTATTGTTTTCGTGTTAAAAAAAACGACGTCTTTAAATAATAATAAAATCTAAGTCATTTTTGCTTTGTTTAACATTAGAGTATTTTTTTTTATTTTCTTCTTTAACTTCAACTCAGTAATTTGTTTTGCTGAATGGCTCTGGGATGCTACTTTCATTTTTAAATATTTGAAGAGTTATCCATCTTGGAGAATTAGCTCCCTTGGGCCAAGGTTTCATTAGGCCTGCGAAATTTGTTGCGCTTTTGTCTTGGAGAGCTATTTAAATCTGGCCGTAAAACACGGCCTCTAACGTCACGTCCTGTGGGCATGGTCTTGATGATTATAATCATCTTCCTTTGCTCGAGTTTTTTTCAGCGATAAGGTGGCTGTATTTTTTCGTAAAGTTTGGCAAATTGGGGGCGATGTTTTTAGAATGGAGAAAAAATAAGGGACAGTTATTTCAATTAGACGAGTGTTTTGATCCCGATACAGGAATAAGACTTTTAAATAAAGATATCTGATAAAAAAAATGAAAAATGTTAAATTCATGATTCACAACAACAACAAAAATTAAAAAAAAAACGTTGAAAACTACAAGCATACTTCCACAAAATGAATATTATTTTAACGATTCAAACATATTATAACTCCCCGATAGCGAAAAAAAAACCCTACTTTTGTGTAGTCTGCCAGTCCGTCCGTTCGTCTCATAATTTTTGCTTTGGTAAAATGCAAAAGATGTTAAAGTCTGATTTCATATTTTGCAGCTTGCAAAGTTCTTGTATATCGAATATTACTACAGTTTTTCTTTATTACAAAGCTTATATAAACTCACCCTATCTGTCTGTTTGTCTGTAAGGTAAAAAGTTTGTGAACGCTATTTCTTCCATATCCAATGTCGGATCAGGAAGAGATTATGCAAATTATTTCTTTCAAAACTAGAATGAATAAAAAACAACAACAATTAATTAACTAATTATTGTTTATTAATTATTTTGTTTGGTGTAATCAAGGGAAAGAAATCGTACTAAACAGATGTGGCGCTGTAAGTCAAGTTGTTTTCTTTAAGGTGGCACGAGCCATGAATGAACACGTTTGTTTTTTTACGCATTTAAAAGCGATCACGGTAACATTCCCACAGATATCTCCTTCTCCCTTCTCTTTCTGAACTGGTCCAGGCAAGGGTTAGGATCATAAGGCAGTGAGAAAGCTGAAAGTTTGAAATAGCGCTAAACAATAAGAATAGATACAAATATTAATAATGGTACAGTTTATTGCTTTTGGTCTAGATCTATTACAACTCACATGACTTATCCAAACGAATGACACTTAATATAAGCTTTGTTCTTTAAAAAAGTGGTTTTTATTTATTTATTTTTTTTAAATTAAATCTGCAAGCCCCATTATTCATAAAAATAAAAACATTATTTTTACAAAGCTTTTATCAACTCAATCTGTCTCTTTGTCTCTGATATAAATCTTGTTCACGTGATTTGTCCCCAATTCCCATTCTAGGATCAACTTTGCACAACTATTCAATGTCTATAACAACACATGCATCAATAAAAATAAAATTAGTTTTAAATAGAAAAGGTGAGATAAACTTTGACGCATTGAGGCATATGTCAGTAATTGTGCGGTTATTTCCATTATATAAGCTGTGTTTGTTTTAAGTTTCTTTTTTATAATTTGCTTGTTCAATGTGTACAATCAGAGGCACAGCTAGTGTATTCACAATTTCTTCACAATTATTTTCTTACAAACATTGTTTTATTTGAGTCATGAGCATTGTGAAGAAACAAGTCCTTTTCAGTATAAACTGCCTTTTATTGTGAAGCATTCAAACGTAACATATTTACAAGGTTAACATTGTCTACAGATAACCAACTCTACTAGATGACTTCCTTTCTTCTTGTTTACACACTCGTCACTTCCCGCAAGTCCCCTAACTCTCCCTTACCCAACACTTGACCGTGTGTCACGGTTGACCACACATAGTAACCGTGTCACAACAAGCATGCCACTAAACTAGTTTGTATGTTCAACCGAGACCATTCGTCACAGAAGGCCTCAACACTGACCTGCGATGTCTAAGCATGTGGGCAGTGGAACCCAATTGCTCTTTGCCACGTCATGCAGACCTATGACGCGGCTACCAGCGATTGGTCTCCACTGCCTATAAAGTGTGACGTTGCAGATCAGTGTTCAGGCCGAATATACCATACAATAAACATCTTTTAGATTATCAGAGTCAAAAATTATTTTCTTTATTGTTATACAAATTTGATAGAGTCAAAGTATAATTATTTTTATACCTATAGAATCATAAGTTTTTACTTTTATATATATACATTTTATATGTTTACATTTATATATATATATACACACACGAATGTAAGGATGTCTGCCTGGTGTTGTGATGTGTCGACACTTAGTGATGCTTATTAGTTCAAGTAAAGACAACAACAATATCATCAAAGAATGTTATCTCTGATCAGACTCCCTGACAACCAGTTTAACTATTTATTCTCAATGGCCAATAGACTGGACTCGCTATTGTTTTGTCAACATGACTTGATAACAGTTCATTCAAAAGATGTAGACATAAACAACTTGAAAAGAGGAACGACCGACAAGTCTGTGGGACTATGTGGTCCCTTGAAACTAAAGTAAAGACATCAAACATCTACATACGGTAAACGTAAATATATATATAAGTATATTGTTTAAGAAATATCGAATAAATTAAACTGCTCTTCTTGATGTATGATACATGTAAATTAGTAAAACTAGTAAGAAAATACCCAGTAAGTTGCAGTTTGTAAGACGAAAACTAAAAACCTAGATCTATATTGAAATACCCAGATTCCATGTGTACGTTGTCAATAACTCAACCTGAATGGAAGGGGTTAGTTGGCTTCTATCTTTTTTTTTTATCCTTTTCTAGAACATGGATGTAGAAAGAAAGATAAAAGTGCTGGGAATGTAGCGAAGGCAGGTAGGGGAGAGAGCCGTGAGGATGAAAGATTTAATCGGCAAGCGAGTGTATGAGGCAATGAGTTGTTGCCCTTATTATTGGATTTCTCGCATTCCAATATAGTCGTCTGGAGCGAGCTTGTCAGCAGACGGCATGCGTGTAGATGTGCTCAAGGAAAGAAAGAATAGAAACACAGAACATCTTGGCGCTCTAAGAAATGCAAGTGGACTGTACACAAAGTAGTCAATAGATGAGGGCATTACTGCAAGGTGTGGAATGTCTTATGGCTCCTATGTAGAAGATGCCCCTTGGCTCCAAAACACACAATGTATTATATTATTATTATTATTATTATTATTATGCTAGAAACGAACGAGTAGTCATTCTCTGGCGCTGCCAGGGTCGAGTTTCGCTAAAGAGAAACAAAATTCATCGTAGTCCCTTTATCAGTTTCCACTGAGGAATTTTCTGGTGATGTGGCAGGTCTGCAGCAGTACCGGGCTCTGACAGGCAACGAGGATGTTCTTAGGAATGCCAAGGGCCTTAAATGTATCTGTGAGTTCAGTTGTTATTATCCCCTCGGTTGATATAACAATGGGGTATATTGTTATTTTGGACAATTTCCATTGACGCTTAATCTCCAAGCCTAGGTTCCCATATTTTCGTTGTTTTTCTTTCTCATTTTTTCGTAAATTATGAGACAGTGGTTCGGCGATATCGATAATGGTAGCGGTTTGTTCTTTTTTATCAACGAACAGAAGATCCGGGCGATTGAAATCTACCGTTTTGTCGGTCAGAATAGGCTTATCCCTGTACAGCAGATGTTCAGTAGACTCGAGAACCTCTTGTGGCGAGTATTTATAATAAGAAGGAGTGTCGTTACCGATCAAATTGTTCGTCAAAGCCAAGTGTTGGTGTATTAACTTTGCAACTTGGTTATGGCGACCTAGGTAGGCTGATTCTGATAGGGCTGGACATCCTGCCATAATGTGTTCAATCGACTCCCCCACAATTCCACATTTTCGGCATTTGTCGACAATATTGCGTTTCAGGATATGCTTCTCGAAATTTTTTGTCCTGATTACTCTGTCCTGTATTGCTGTAACAAAGCCTTCTGTTTCAGGGTAGAGATGACCTGCTCTGAGCCATGTTAAGGAAGCAGCCTTGTCGATGTTGTCCCCATGTAATAAAGCCGGGAATTTTCCGTGGAGGTTTTTTTCTTCCAATTGTCGAATCTCATGCCCTACGTCGTCCAAACCGACATTGACATCAGCATTGTGTAGGTTCAGAGGAAATGCTTCGGAGTCATATTTGTTTATTATTATTATTATTATAATTATTATTATTATTATTAGCCATAAGGAATTTTTTCTAACAATTAGTCCTTTACACCAAACAAAACATTATAACTTTAGAAAAACAAAATCTACATTCACACCAGACTCACTCGTTATTTAAATGTGAAACTTTGATATCAGAGAGTTTCTAGTTTATTTAATAATTTAATTACCAGGGGACAAAAAGAGTTTCTTTGTATAAAATGTCGTATGTTTACTATGTATGAAATACTACAAGGCTAAATGTCTAAAATGTCTCTTAGCTCCTATGTCTAAAATGTCTCTTGGCTCCTGTGTCTAAAATGTCTCTTAGCTCCTATGTCTAAAATGTCTCTTGGCTCCTGTGTCTAAAATGTCTCTTAGCTCCTATGTCTAAAATGTCTCTTGGCTCCTGTGTCTAAAATGTCTCTTGGCTCCTATGTCTGAAATGTCTCTTAGCTCCTATGTCTAAAATGTCTCTTGGCTCCTGTGTCTAAAATGTCTCTTGGCTCCTGTGTCTAAAATGTCTCTTGGCTCC